>NC_069501.1:713893338-714193338 GCF_027579735.1 Bombina bombina | reverse complement strand
AACTCTTCCAATTGGACTCAGACCACTGGCTCCAATGCTGACTTCGATGCCCGGATGTCCCCTCTTCAGCACACCGTCCGATATCTGTGTTCCACACTCTCTCACGCTCCATGCTAGCTCCACGCTAGCTACAAAGCCTCCAATCCGAACGGCGTGTGACGTATTGGGGAAGTGGGAGAAAGGGGGGAGGGGCTTACCCTTCACCGTTATCTGACAGCTCCGTAGATAGGATCCAATGCAATCTTTAGGAACTGATTCGCTGCTCGAACAAACAATCCGTGCTCTCCACAATATCCACAAGCACAATAGATGAGAAAAAAGAGAGCTGGAGCACCGGATTGAAACATAAAAACGTTTATTCCTTTAAAACATACGCCTAGATTTAGAGTTCTGTGGCCAAAGGGGTGAGTTAGCTACGCATGTTTCCCCCCCCACCTTTTAAATACCGCTGGTATTTAGAGTTCACAGAAGGGCTGCGTTAGGCTCCAAAAAGGGAGCGTAGAGCATAATTTACCGCCACTGCAACTCTAAATACCAGCGGTGCTTATGGACGCGGCCAGCTTAAAAAACGTGCTCGTGCACGATTCCTCCATAGGAAACAATGGGGCAGTTTGGGCTGAAAAAAAACCTAACACCTGCAAAAAAGCAGTGTTCAGCTCCTAACGCAGCCCCATTGTTTCCTATGGGAAAACACTTCCTAAGTCTGCACCTAACACCCTAACATGTACCCAGAGTCTAAACACCCCTAACCTTACACTTATTAACCCCTAATCTTCCGCCCCCGCTATCGCTGACCCCGGCATATTATTTTTAACCCCTAATCTGCCGCTCCGTACACCGCCGCAACCTACGTTATCCCTATGAACCCCTAATCTGCTGCCCCTAACCCCCGCCGACCCTATATTATATTTATTACCCCCTAATCTGCCCCCCCCAATGTCGCCGCTACCTACCTACAATTATTAACCCTTAATCTGCCGACCGGACCTCACCGCTAATATAATAAAGTATTAACCCCTAATCTGCCCTCCCTAACATCGCCGACACCTAACTTCAAGTATTAACCCCTAATCTGCCGACCGGACCTCGCCGCTACTCTAATAAATGTATTAACCCCTAAAGCTAAGTCTAACCCTAACACTAACACCCCCCTAAATTAAATATAATTTTAATCTAACAAAATAAAATAAATCTTATTAAATAAATTAATCCTATTTAAAGCTAAATACTTACCTGTAAAATAAACCCTAATATAGCTAGAATATAAATAATAATTATATTGTAGCTATTTTAGGATTAATATTTATTTTACAGGCAAATTTGTATTTATTTTAACCAGGTACAATAGCTATTAAATAGTTAATAACTATTTAATAGCTACCTAGATAAAATAATTACAAAATTACCTGTAAAATAAATCCTAACCTAAGTTAAAATTAAACCTAACACTACACTATCAATAAATAAATTAAATAAACTACCTACAATTATCTACAATTAAATCAACTAAACTAAATTACAAAAACAAACACTAAATTACAAAAAATAAAAAAAGATTACAAGAATTTTAAACTAATTACACCTAGCCCCCTAAAAATATAACAAAGCCCCCCAAAATAAAAAAATGCCCTACCCTATTCTAAAATAAAAATTGTAAAGCTCTTTTACCTTACCAGCCCTTAAAAGGGCCTTTTGCGGGGCATGCCCCAAAGAATTCTGCTCTTTTGCCTGTAAAAAAAAAACATACAATACCCCCCCAACATTACAACCCACCACCCACGTACCCCTAATCTAACCCAAACCCCCCTTAAATAAACCTAACACTAAGCCCCTGAAGATCTTCCTACCTTGTCTTCACCATGCCGGGTATCACCGATCCATCCAGAAGAGGGTCCGAAGTCTTCCTCCTATCCGGGAAGAAGAGCTCCTCCAGAGGGTCCAAAGTCTTCATCCTATCCGGGCAGAAGAGGAGATCCGGACTGGCAGACATCTTCATCCAAGCGGCATCTTCTGTCTTCTTCCATCCGGCATGGAGCGGGACCATCTTCAAGCAGCCGACGCGGTGCCATTCTTCTTCACCGACGGACTAACGACGAATGAAGGTTCCTTTAAGGGACGTCATCCAAGATGGCGTCCCTCGAATTCCGATTGGCTGATAGGATTCTATCAGCCAATCGGAATTAAGCTAGGAAAAATCTGATTGGCTGATTGAATCAGCCAATCAGATTCAAGTTCAATCAGATTGAGCTCGCATTCTATTGGCTGTTCCAATCAGCCAATAGAATGCAAGCTCAATCTGATTGGCTGATCCAATCAGCCAATCGGATTGAACTTGAATCTGATTGGCTGATTCAATCAGCCAATCAGATTTTTCCTAGCTTAATTCCGATTGGCTGATAGAATCCTATCAACCAATCAGAATTCGAGGGACGCCATCTTGGATGACGTCCCTTAAAGGAACCTTCATTCGTCGTTAGTCCGTCGGTGAAGAAGGATGGCTCCGCTTCGGCTGCTTGAAGATGGTCCCGCTCCGCGCCGGATGGAAGAAGATAGAAGATGCCGCTTCTCTAGTGTCCATCTTGATCACTTATTATTATAATAATATTGAACAGGGGAAGTTGACCACACCGTTGGTTGATCACTTTAAAACCCAACATTGAAAGAACCCCAAGATGGACCATCATTGAAGTAATCAAGATGGACACTGGAGGGGGAGACAGGGAGGTAATGCTTGCCAAAAGGGAGGTCTATTGGATACACAGGCTCAATACCAGGGTCCCGAATGGATTTAATTCGGAATTTGACCTCATTAACTTCTGGTACTGAGTCTGTGTTTCCCATATCTCCTCCTCGCAGTCCCGGCAAATTATCCACTATAAGTGTTTTGAAAATACACACAACGACTTTCAACAATCTACTAGACATGAGCTATTCACTAATTCATCACATAGCCCTACATTGATTCATTACACACGTAGTTATGAATATTGTATTTAGCAAGAGGAGTAAATAGGGGGCATGAGGTATCCCGTAGGCTTACAAGAAAGGGACCCCGAGATTAGGAACCATTATTAATACTTTGAAATTAAGAAAAGTTATATGGTAGGTCTCTATATAAAAACATACCCCCTTTCTCAGATAATACACTAGTATTTGTTTATTTACAATTTCATAGAAAAACTTTGATAGTATATCAATATAGAATCTGAGGCTTTAACTAAAAATCCTTCTTTTATATTTACACATTGCTTCAGATCGCTTTTCCGGTACAAGCTTTATATACATTAAGCATTAATGTGCTTATTAGGATATTTTTGCATATAGACCATAAAAAGGGCAAGATTATCTGAAGCAAAGTGTATGCAAGTAATTTTGACAGTCTCTTCTGTAGAATATGGGCCGTTTTAATGACATTAAGGTGCAGGTGTGTTTGTAAACCACGTGAGTTGTTTTTACCAATAAGCAAGAGAGTGTTTTAGTACTTAAGGCTGTGAGTACAGGTACCCATTAGATATGAATACGGCAAAAAGCCGAAACGCGTCAGCCAAGGGGTACGTGGTTACCCACACCTTCACAAATTCATCCGTTCGGTTATGAGCTGTAACCTGTTATCCTGGTTTTAAAGGAATAAACTTTTGTATGTTTCAATCCAGTGCTCCAGCTCTCTTTTTTCTCATCTTGGGGAACATGTTATTAAGATATTTACATTCAGAGTCATTTAATAGACCTTTGAATTTTGCATCATCAATTAAACTTGTGTATTCTTTCAAAAAGCTATTTTGCGGATCCCCTCTTAATTATAAATATGTATTGCTATCTCCCAGCAGATTATAAGATTCCCTTAAATAGTCTGTTCTATCTTGGAGAACTAGACCTCCACCTTTGTCTGCCTCATGTGTAATGAGGTTTTAGTTTTCCTGAACTAATTTGAAAAATCTTTTTCTTTTTTACTTAAATTGTCCTTTTTGATTTTATATTCATTACATAGTTCTGTAAATTCATTATTAACCAAATCATAAAATGTAGGGATACAGTTTCCTTTTGATTGTACTGGAAAAAAATGGAAGGGGGTTTTGAGTGGTAATTTGTATTGCTTAAAATTTCTGCATTTTCACAATTCTCTGATTCTAATTCTTTTAATACAATAAGAGCTTCCAAATCAGAATCTGTTAGCAAAGAGGGATCTTCGTTAATATTTGAGATTTTTTCTTTTTTACTTTTTTCAGAATGTTTTTGTAGAGTTAGTTTGCGTATATATTTATGCAAGTCTATGAAAAGTGTAAATGGATTTGGTCCTTTAACTGCGGCAAACAATTCTCTGATTCTTATTCTTTTAATACAATAAGAGCTTCCAAACCAGAATCTATTAGCAAAGAGGGATCTTCGTTAATATTTGAGATTTTTTCTTTTTTACTTTTTTCATAATGTTTTTGTAGTTAATTTGCGTATATAAGTATGCAAGTCTATGAAAAGTGTAAATGGATTTGGTCCTTTAACTGCGGCAAATGTTAAGCCTTTTCTAAAAGTGTCGATTTGTTGTTCAGAAAACTGGCATGAGGATAGTTTAAAAATTTTCACTAGTTGTCTGAGTTGTATCTTGTTTTTTATTTTTTTATTTTGCTTTCTAATTCGATCCAATTGTCCTCTTCTACTTCCGTGTTTAATTCTTTTCTTTTTCTTAAGTTTTGTATCCCCTATTGTGGGTGGGATTGTGGTCTGTAGTTTTTGGAAGGATAGTTAGAACTAGTGGATCTATAATCATAGTCATAATAATTTCTATTAGAATTAATTTTAGATCTTCCTTGTTCATAGGGTCTCCAGTTTTCATAAAACTCTCTAATAGAGGGTTGATAAGTGGAGTGAATGTTTTTCCTTGCCTGTTCTTGATTTTTAAAATATGTATAATGATTAGCAGGTCATTTTTGTCTAACATATCTATATACAGTTATAACATAGCTATATACAGTTGTAATCAAAACTATTCAACCCCCATTACAAATCTGGTTTATTGTCAAAATTTACAGACTTTCAGCTGTTTCTAATGAATAAATCAAGCAAAAGCAATTGAAATAGCTCAACACAACAAATGCTTCAAGCGGTTTCCCCAAATTCAACTGAAAATGCAACTTTTAATGAATTCTGCAGTCTCACAATTATTCAATCCCTTCATGACAAGCATCTTTATTACTTAGTAGAGCACCCTTTTGCTGTTATGTCCTGCTGCAAACGAAATGCATAACCAGGCACCAGATTCTGGCAGTGTTCCTGAGGAATCTTAGTCCTCGTGAGCAATGGCTTCCAGTTCAGACTTTTAGCATATTGGAGCCGACTTTTCTTGTGCATTTGGTCAGTAGTGGTGTGCGTCTTGGAGTTCTGCATGGAAACTTTCTGTATTTAGTGCACACCTTACTGTGCAAACTGAAATCTCAGTGCCTGTTGCCACCAAATGTTGCCTTCTCAGATATCTGGTTGCAGCCGTTGATATCTTCCTTTTTCTGCCCTGTCCAGGTAGTGTAACCACTGTTCCTTTAACTTTAAACTTGCAAACTTTCCTTCCAACGGTGTCTCTAGGAACACTCAGTGCTTTGCTATCTTTTTGTATCCTGTTTCTTGTGAAGGGCAATGATCTCTTCTCTTAACTTTTTGGACCATTCTCTTGACTTTTGACTATTTCTAACATGCTGTCAAAAGTGACACTCAACTAATCCCTAGCCGGTTCTGTTATTTCATGGGTTCTAGCTCAAGCACACCTGGTGCAACTAACTAAGTCCTTAATTAGTTGCATCAGGAGTGCTTGAGACAACTCCTGTTTTGCATATTTCTGTTGTTGTGACTGAGGGATTCTATTCAGGGGGTTGAATAATTTTTAGACTGCAGAATTCATTAAAAGTTGCATTTTCAGTTGAATTTAGGGAAACCACTTGAAGCATTCGTTGTATTGAGCTATTTTAATTGCTTTTGTTTGATTTGTTCATTGCAAACATCTGAAAGTTTGTAAATCTTGACATTAAGGGGCATTATTATCAAAGTGTCAATTTCAGTGCATTCACCGGCATCAGTACGCTCGCCAGACATCGCCAGACATTGCTGATGCGGATCCGCATACAATCCCCTTATTTATAAAAAAACACGCGTGTCAAGTACGTTGCGACGAGCATCGGACTGTTGATAACTAACAGTCATCGATGTCGTGGTTATTCTGGTTTTTCCCAACTTTATACCATTTCATTACTGCCCATGAACAAGCACATTTCTCTAAAGCTAGTCTTTTATTTTTCATCTGTTAATGTCCAAGAAATAGATAGATGTATACCTCAACAAACAAAATCTCATAGAAAGTTATTTTTATATTGATTTGTTATATGATACTTTTACATGAATTAATGTGTATTTGTATTTCTAGACTTCATCATATGCGTTTATCTTTCTTTTTTTCTAAATGATTATTAATGCTAGAATTTGTATATATATCTTTGCACATACTTGTGTATATATATATATATTTGTGTGTGTATGTGTGTGTTATGTCAGAAATCTTTTGCAAACATATTTACATGTCCCTAAGTTCCTTTTTTGGTTCTAAACAATGTTGTCTGTCATTGTGTTTATTTATACCACAATATGTATATAGTGTAAATTTATTATTAATCTGAGCAGGAATAATTGTGAATATAGCATGTCATCAGGGTATCATATGTATTTATTTGCAATCAATGGATATTTTAAGAGCTGGGCCAGTTTTCTCTCTGTACCTGTGTAATCCCTCCTGATTGCAATCTAGTTTTAAAAATCACCCCTACACAGGTGTTATGAAATGGGCTGGCATATAAAATGACATTTCTCACTGAAAAAGAAATTCAAGAGAAGGAAGAAATACACTAAAAATAGCATGACATTAAAGAGGTGATTTTAATTTCTGTTGTATTTGAATCATGACGGTTTAATGTTAGGTGGGCTATCCCTTTGAGCTATCATTTTAAGATTATATTGAATCAAACATCAATTCAAATGTTAAAATCCTTGTCTAAAATATTACACTGTGTCCTAATGTCAGCATCAATGTTTATCTTTAATACTAATTACACATATACATATTTTCAAAGTATAATACACAATGCAACAAATGGCACTTACAAGTTCTGATGAGTGATCAATGACACAAGTATCGAGCAATTTGATTTGTTAGGGATAGTATAAAATGTATATTTAAATCAGATTGGCTGATGTCACTAATCATGTGATTATGCATTTACCAATAAGTTGTGGAAAACTCTACAACTTTGTGGCTTCTTTATGAGTTTGAGTATTGCGTCAAATATGAGCAACAATTCTTTTTTTCATATCCTCAGAGAGGTGCCATGTTGAACTTCCAGTGACCAGTATAAGAGAGTGTGAGAGCGATAACACCGAATTTAACACACCTGCTCCCCATTCCCACCTGAGACCTTGTAACACTAATGAGTAACATGACACCGGGGAGGGAAAATAGCTAATTGGGCCCAATTTGGACATTTCCACTTAGGGGTGTACTCACTTTTGTTGCCAATGGTTTAAATTAACTAATGACTGTGTGTTGAGTTATTTTGAGGGGACAGCAAATGTACATTATACAGGCTGTATACTCACTACATTTTAGCAAAATGTCATTTCTTCAGTGTTGTCACATGAAAAGATTATTTTAAATAAATATAAATATTTACAAAAATGTGAGATACTGTATATATATATATATATATATATATATTTATTTATTTTTTGTTTATTTCAGGATAGAGTATGAATTTTTAATCAACTGAATTTACTCGTATTATCAATTTTTTTTCTTTCCATGGCTTTTTCTTTTTTTGAAAAATAAGGTATCTAAGCTAAGGAGGCAGCCAATTTTAGTTTCAGCACCCTGTACAGAACTTTTGTATTGGTGGCTGCCATTAAGCCACAAATCAGCAAAAACAGCCCATGTTTTGAAACTAAAATGGGCCTGCTACTAAACTTACATTCTTGATTTTCAAATAAAGATATAAAGAGAATGAACAAAAATGAATAGGATTACATTAGAAATATAGCGTCATTGAAATGCTACTTACAGGCTCTAATGAGCAATTTTAGCGCCCTGTAGTGCTCCTTTTCACAAAGTCGGAGGTTCGAAAACCTCCAGAGGCAATTTCGACATGACCTTCAGATCCCGGACACCCTCTTTATCCGCCACATCATCTCGTAGATGATGTGGTCCCTGTCCTTGTGCGCTATCCCCGGCACTCCTCCAATCCTCCTCAGGAAATAGTGGTCCATCCCATAGACCAGTATGAGTACTTTTCCGTCAGTAAAAATTGGAGGTTGCGCCATCTTGAACTTTTAATTACACTATCAATTAATTTTAAAGTGCGACATAACTATCCCAAGTAGAGAGCAATCTGACAGGCGGATTATATTCATCATGTTTTCATGATTATTGCTATGTAATCCACATTGAAACTGTAAACATAAATAAAATTGAAAAAAAATAACGGCTAGATTTAGAGTTCTGCGGCCAAAGGGGTGCGTTAGCTACTCTGGCTTTTTTTCTATATAACTATAACTGTGAGAGAATCCTGTTGCAAAAAGAAACAGGTTGGATTTTCAGACTCAATACAATCATACCCAATGGGATGAATGAGGCTAACAACTTTTGTGTATTTCTCTAAAAACCATGTTTACAGAAAGTAGATAATAATGATATCTGATTATCATCATACTTCGTCACATTATCTTATAAGTTCACTTATACACCAATAAGTATTATGAATCATAAACATTAAAATATGTAGAATAGGTATAATCAATCAATTTATTTTACTACTTTTCTCTTCCACAAAAATGAATAAACTAATATATTCTGGTTACCAAATTACACCTAACTTTGATCTGACCAGTGACCACCTCTTTACTACAAATGATACTCATAGGTCCAACCTGAACTCTTTCAGAAATAGGTACTTTAAATGAGATAGAGGTTGGTGGTTTCAGACAATAGGTATTTATTAATTTTAGAATATAGTTTATTTTTAATAATGAATAAACTTTCTGGGTGTTCAATTGCCGCCCGTAGCACTTTCCATACCCATATTTATATTTCTCCCCATAATCTAATAACTCTGTGTGCAATTGACAACTTTTTGGCTCATGTTAATCTAAGTATAAGCATACTTATAAAGAATTAATGCCAGAAAACTGCATAATATGAGGACAATACATGCCCAGTATTACACAATACTAATATGTGTTTTCACACTAAGAAAGTATAATAAATGTAATCTTCGGTAATGATGTGTTAGAAATATTACGCATTCCAGATGCCAAGCCACACTTAACATTAGAAGCCAAGTCTTGATTTATGACTTATGTTTGAGATATGTAATCTAATATGAGGTGGATTAACACTGTAAAGGTGGGCACTATTAATTGAGAAATATCGTTCTCTAACATCAATACAAAATTACCTCTAGGCACTCTGATAGAGTGATCCTAACTATAGGAGGGCATCACATAAGAAAAAATCAATGTTGTTTTAATAAGGGCATACTAATGCTGAAATTGATCCCCAGTTTCTGGTGACATCTTATCACTCAATATACGTACCGATTAGAACGCTTAATGTCTATTCACAATCAGGACATAATATTAAATTATAATAAGTAAACCAATTGGGGCATTGCTAGATTAGAGCAAATCCACGCCCTGCCTGTATACAAAACATTGCGCTCTGAATGGACGATACTTAAGGTGGGAGTGTCAAGTGGACCAATAGGAAATCCTGAATCACGAGTCACATCGAGTTATAATTTTACACAACCTTAAAGTATAAGTGTTCTTTGAAGGTAGAGTGAGTCATTGACAACAAAGTGACCTGAATAATATTAAGCATTACGATTCAGTGTAGACTATATGGGGTATCTCTGAATACACCTACTTGACAGTACTTTGCCTATACACACAACTTTGGATGTTTATTGGATAACGCCAGAATTGGGAGTGTCTTAAGAGACCAATAGAACCTGCTCATTTAGGTGCCGCTGTTAACAGAACTAACTGAATTAAACGAGTAACTTACAAAATAAAAAGCAGAAGCGTCTCATGCTAGAACTTTAACTGTTATAAGGGATGAGATCTGCATTTTATTATAAATAGAGCGTTTTCAATACCACGACCGATTAGAATCAAATCTCATTAACCATATATTTTTATGAATAAAGACTGATAATATGGGAAGTAAAGGAACCTACCTATAAGCACTTAATACATAAGATCGCCCAAGAAACAATTAATCACATAGATGATAGATCATTTATGAACTAATTATAAAGCGAGTGCATTTCACAATCCCTCAATAACACATTAACTGATGATTGGCTAATGGATGATGCATAGTGCTATTTAAAGGGGTGGCACCCGGGCCTCGGTTTGTCCATAGCATTGAGAAAGGCTGATAGTACAGCCGAAACTAGTTTGCTGCTCATATTTTTTGTGCACTTAGTTGCATGTTGGTGATTGTTTTTAACTTTAGTAGTCCGTTGTCCCTGTCACCTGAAGCCGAGGGAGCTGCTATCGGCCAGGAAACAGAGGGACAATTGTGACTTAGTTTAACTTATAGGTACTCTGCGGTATTTAGGCTGGTATTTTAAATTACACATTAAAGTTTTGCTTTTTAATTGACTCTTTACAGGAATGAGTGCTTGTTAAACCACCAGCTTTAATTGAGGTTCTCTTACCTCTCTTCCTCCCATGAACTGTACTTTGTCACTGACTATTCGGAACAATACACACAAATTTGTGATGTAATCAAAAAGCACTTACCAATGCTTAAGGCGGACGAGGGTTTGGCAGACCTGTCGTTCAAGTCATGCCACTTCTCCTATAGGCGGAATAAAACCCTAGGCAATCTAGTAGCGCCGACAAAAATCAGCAAGAATGAAGCACAGGAATCCTGTTGGCTTACCCAAAAAGGGATGTTCAAGTGCCATAATAGGGAGTGTGTCGCTTGCGAGAAGGTACAGACAGGGAGTCAGTTTATTTCATTTGTCACAGGCGAGGTATTCACTAAGAATATGTGTTTAAATTGCAGATCAACGTACATAATATATCTTGCCTCCTGCGAAATGTGCAGAGTACAATATGTAGGCCTCACTACAAGGGAGGTCAGGTCTCGTATCAGAGAGCACCTCTCTAGCATCAGGATAGGAAAGGCAAGCACTCCCCTGGTCCAGCATTTTGCTAATGCTCATGGAAAAAGTGCAGATACCTTCCGCTGGACATGCATTGAAAAGGTACTCACCAGGGTCGGACTGGGAAATCAGACCAGCCCTGGCGCAGCCCCTCCATATATACATTAAAAGTTACTCTCTGTAAAAGTCAGATTTGGGGCAAAAAAGAGACTGCTTCTTGGGCCTAGTCGCAACTTTTTGCGACCCTGCAAGTTCCGCCACTGCCCTGTATATTAGCTATATACCCAAGTGAGATGTCAGATCATTATAACCAATGCCTTAGTAAATGGGATGTTGTGCTATAGGACTTCATTACATACACAGCAAAGTAAAATGCATGTAGTGTGTTGCTACAGCAGTTAGCTTGTGAGCGCTATGTTGTGACACAATTATTGTCATCAGATCAATGGGTTGTGACACACCTTTATTTATTTTTATTCTTTTGCTATTCTTTTACTTTATTATTACAGTTAACTCTTGAAAGTTCTCAGACAAGAATTGTGACAATGAGCCCATACATAGTCACATGCTCACACAGTCACATACTCACACAGTCACATGCTCACACAGTCACATACACACAGTCACATACTCACACACTCACACAGTCACATGCTCACACAGTCACATACACACAGTCACATAACAACACAGTCTTATACTAACAGAGTCACATACTAACACAGTCACATACTCACAAACTCACATACTCACACACTCACATACAAACAAGACATCAGACAGGATACCTGCCCAGGTGTTGGGCTAAATTCTCTAGATAATCTAGAGAATTTAGCCCAACACCTGCTTTTGCAAAAATGCTCCAAGTAAAAACACTATGAATAAATATATCTCCACTATAATGATTATATGTAATATATATAATCTCAAAATATATCAACATATCCACTATTTCTCCTGTGGAGGTACTAGGTGGAGTTGCAAGCTAGATTTATACAGTCAGCCATCCATTCACTCAAGTATGACTTCTCTCAAGCAAGCTATGCTGAGGAACCTTCAGTTTCATAATATAATGCAGGCCTGAGGAGTAAATTATTGAGAAGCTGCTATGACAAAAAAATAAATAAATATGGCAGACAGTTTTATATAGCATGGCATCTACATTTCATGCATATTACATATATGCATTATGGTGGAGATATATTTATTCATAGTGTTTTTACTTTTTTTGATTTGATTTTTGATAATCTAGAGAATTTAGCCCAACACCTGCTTTTGCAAATATGCTCCAAGTAAAAACAATGAATAAATATATCTCCACCATGTGAATATCTGCATGAAGTCTTCTACTAGACACGCAGACAGTCAAGACACTAACTTCTATATCACATTCACTGTTCACAACTTCACAATAATAATTAATAAAAAAAAATTATACTACATACATGATGATCTTCAGACTTGAACCGAATGATGTGCCTGCTGCCTGCCTGTGCTCTGCTTTTTTGCCTGCTGCTCCTGCCCAAGTTGCCGCCGGTCCCGCCGTCTCTTCAGTTCAGTCCCTGGCTCCCTGCTGCTCCCACTGTCCAGTGTCACAGGTGACCCCACATGGCCTGCTTGGGCTTCAACTTACTGATACTACTCAGTGCTCACTGATGCTGCGAAGCAGCCGCTCCCAGGGTGAGGCTCCCTCCACTATGTCACGTGGTGAGAACATCAGTGAAGTCAACTCACACAGTGTCGTGACATCACAAGCCGCCGCCCGCCGCCCCGCTCCACCTGAACTGGCCCGCCTATGATGATTCCATTCTGAATGACCCTGAGTCTCGGAGTCCTCCTCCTCCCTGGCGGCCCAGCCAGTGTGGTCCAGGCGGCCCTGGCACACAGACTGAGACTGAGCCTGTGACTGTGTGAGAGACAGACACAGACTCAGTCACTGTCTGAGTGAATGCTCTATAATTTGGCTAAGGGACAGGGCTGGCTTAGTTATATTGGCTAAGTGACAAGTGAGGAGTTAACTTGCGGAGGCAGCGGAGCCGGAGAGGGGGTTAAAAATGTAACTAATTATAAAAAGGGTTTTATAACAACTTACTACACAGTGCTGCAGCCTTAGTGGGGACTAAGTCAGTAACAGCAGGGACTGATTACCTGCCGGCGGCCGCAATATCGCAAACTTAGCGAGCAAAGCTGCAATTGCAAAAATATAATTTATAGCAGCAGCCAGCCAGCCAGCTCAGCTGAGCTGCCGTTCAGCGGCCCACCGGGATTTTTCCCGGTATCCTGGCTGCCCAATCCGGCCCTGGTACTCACACCACCAAGGGGGGGTGATAGAGATCTACTACTAGCCAAACGGGAGATCTTCTGGATCTTCACATTAAAAACGAGACACCCCCAAGGTCTGAACTCAATGTATGACCTAATTAATTATTGGGAGTAGTAGGTGGTCAATACAATCAGTGATGTAACACACTACATCGATATCCATTATCCACCAGTACTTGGTATTCTATTAAGTGCAAGTAGTAGTTTACATTTCTTGAATACCGTCCCTGTGACACCAATGACACGGACATGTATTTATATAATACATGTCAGGGGCTTGTAACGTCCATTACGGTTTGGATTGACTGATTTGCTCACTGTTCAGGAAATTGGTCTCTGGAGATTTGCTAAAATACCCCCTTTTGTTTGGATCTGCCACACTATTGGAGTATTTAAACTCAGGGTCACCATAGTAATATGGCAAAATTCGATATAATTTGAAATATGTGAATCTGGTAGCCAGATACACCAGGGAGGTACCTGTATAACTAGAGCAATTATTACCCCCCCCAGATTGAGTCTGAAATACTACATATGGAGTATAGAGCCTGGAAAGGTTGGAGGAATAATACCTCACTAGCAAAATAAGAGATAACCACCAATTAAAACAATTCTGAGGATAGTGATCATTAGATATACAGTTAGTGAGTGGTTTAGGCTAGCTATTCCTTAAATATGTTGAGTGAGCCACACAAACTATTTTCCAAATGTGTTAGCATGTCATTGCTAGTAAAAGCCCATGTTTAGTAAAGGAAGTTATCCCAGATAGGAATCTATTGATTTAGATAGTCATATAGTATACAGGGCAAACTGAATGAATAAGAGTATTTTTGTTCTGGCCAGGAAACAGATCCACATTACACTCTACCTATTTGCTAATAGGCAACTTTCAAGGGTTAATGTGCACTGAATGTGTTAAACAGTGCAATTTACTATTGTCCAATAAGAGTCATGTACTGTGTTTTTAAGGGTGGGATTAAACCCACACAGGTTAGCAGCTTTGAGAACGGCATCTAGCCGAAACATGTCAGCTGTGTGAGCTGACTCTTTTTAGGACACACCATCCTGTTATCCTTTTTAATCCTTTTTGTTTTAAGGATCTTCAAATAAAGAATATTATATTTTAACTATCGTTGCTCCATCCAATTCTTTCTTCTTTGCTATGGATTTTGACCTATGGATGTTGAGCACGGCTCACCGGAGCTAAAGGTCCCTGACAGCCCTTACCTGGTGCATCATTCATTGGATTGGTCCGTGTAGCTGTCAATCTAACTTCAAGCCCAACCGGAAGTTGGAGCGCAAGGAACACGCTCACGCCAACCACACCCCCCACCTTGCAACGAGTTTGAGGAGGGTCAGCAGAAGTGGCCAGACGGAGGAGACCGATATACTACAGGTTAGAACCGGGGATTACCGCTGATGATACAGACGCCCTAACCGGATGAGGCCAGAACTGTCCCCAGGACCGGACGAAGAGAGGTGAGGGGGGTTTTAGTGGTTACATAAGTGCACACCTACAAATACCAAAGCAATGCATAACTCAATATAAAGGGATACTTGTCAGCCGGGTCTGACACCGGATGCATATGTTACACAAGGTTGCACATTACAGCGCAACAGTACAACGTACAACAGTCTCATATTGAGAACACACAGCTGTGAGGGGGTTCTGTCTCTTGTATTCAATACATTAAAAACCATATTTTAAAGTCAATATTATGTGCTAATCTTTATGATTTTATAATATGATATTTCTCTTTTTGATAATATATCAGTACGCATGTATGCATTTTGAGATTGAAACGCCATAGAGTTCTTTTAGACACATGCCAGTGGATTGATTTTGGAGACTCCAACAATTGGATAATATGGGAGTGTGTAATATGATCAAATCTAAATGGCCACTCCACATAGCCTTTGAAACAAGGTAATCACTGATTAACATATAAATTAAGAAGATTGCCCTTGTAATCTTAAATAGAATTATTTTAAGCTTGATGGTTCAATCAATTACTATTCAGAATCTATACACTGTAGATACTACCGTTCATATTAAAGATTAAGAATAGAATGGTATCTATCTGACATTACTTTTACAGAGTATGTTTTGTGAATATCTCTTTAACATTAGGATTAAATGCATGTCATCCCAATATTAATAGACACAATTAGAATTGCATTTTCTAAGTTAGAAGAATATTAATGTTTGTTTGAGCGAAATGGACACTCTACACATAAATCATTTGCAAATCTCTTTACATATCATACATCATGAAATTAAATCAATGAATTTCAACACGATTATGTTTTATGTATACTTAGAAGTGGCTGAGAAACTCAGAACAGTGATGACCTAATGAGATGGACTGCATCTGGGGGTTTGGATGTAATATGCATGTGACATCATGATGTTATTCATGACCATTCATACATAAATAAAAATAAAATAAATAAAATAAATAAAAACATATGTTCATGCTGCAAGATATAGAAAGGGGGGCAGTAGTGTATTTTAAAAATAATGGAATAATATATTTTAAAGCAACAAAGCTGTAGACTTTATTTTTCTTCAAGAGTATGATTTGTAAACAATAATACATGTTAGATACATGTTATATACTGTATATTTGACGTACCATCAGACTACGAGGGAGCCACTTCCTCCTCCATCACACATGTACAATCAATCTCTGTAAAACATAATATGTTGTGTTTATGTTAAAATCAAATATTATAACATGTGTTACTGGTGCTCAAGTGTAACGTCAGTTATGAAGTGAAGCGCTAAACTAATCCCAACTTTGCCACTCAATATATACTACCTCCTTCCTAGATAGCCAAAGGTTAAGTTTAGAGAAACAAAAAATTAGAGAGGGTGCTACAAGCAGTCAGGTTAAGATGGATTTTCAACCTTATACAATCTATCCCCTTGTCGTGGTCTCCCAATCAAAATAACCGTGGATTATATATGTGTCTTACACAATATGTTTTTCCCTTAATATAAAATTTTGGGACTAAATAGTATTCTCTTAAAGATGTTATTCTCATAAAAAGGGTAATAATTCTTCAGTCTCTTACTTAGAGATCAGACGGATAAAATTGTACAAAAAACATTTTATTGGTTACATCTGTATATGTAAATTTAAGAGGCTTTCATACCTTCTTTCCACTACTACCAATTGGTGGCAATTGTGCTAAACTATTACTATGTATCTCCTGAGGGTTTCAATTCCTCGCAGAGTCAGACACTCTTTAGAACCCTGATTATAGTCACTTAATCAATATATTTATAGCCATTCATACTATTTAAACACAATAATCTCCACAAATTCTTAAAACAATTCCTAAAACCTTGTCAACCTTGGGCGAATGACTGAAACTCTATAAAAATGTAAAATGAAATAATAAGTCCTACAGGAATTATAAAATTATATTGTATTACTTAATGCAGTAGCTGTCTTTTTAATCTGTGTGCTTTATGCTGGACTATACAACGGCACTCCAATATCACCATTCTTTAATGTCACAATAAAGGATTTCTTGAGTTAATAACCAGCAATCTCCTTTAAGCCATGATCCATAAAATATTGTATCCCTTTTATTCCATAATCGTAATTGAAGGGACGCCATCTTGGATAACGTCACTTAAAGGAACCTTCATTCTTCAGTCGCCGTGGGATGGAAGAGGATGCTCTGCGTCGAATGTCTTCAAGATGGACCCGCTCTGGATGGAAGAAGATAGAAGATGCCGCCTGGATGAAGCCTTCTGCCCGTCTGGAGGTCCTCTTCTGGCCGGATCGGATGAAGACTTCTGCCCCTCTGGACATCCACTTGTGCCCGGCTGGGTGAAGACGGCTCAAGGTAGGGTGATCTTCAAGGGGGTAGTGTTAGGTTTTTTTAATGGGGGATTGGGTGGGTTTTAGAGTAGGGTTGGGTGTGTGGGTGGTGGGTTTTAATGTTGGGGGTTATTGTATTTTTTTTTACAGGTAAAAGAGCTGATTACGTTGGGGCAATGCCCCGCAAAAAGCCCTTTTAAGGGCTATTTGTAATTTAGTATAGGGTAGAAAATGTTATTATTTTGGGGGGCTTTTTATTTTATTAGGGGGATTAGATTAGGTGTAATTAGTTTTAAAAAAATTTAATTCTTTTTTTATTTTCTGTAATTTAGTGGGTTT
Source organism: Bombina bombina (assembly GCF_027579735.1). Lineage (NCBI taxonomy): Eukaryota > Metazoa > Chordata > Amphibia > Anura > Bombinatoridae > Bombina > Bombina bombina. The sequence continues at coordinate 714,175,643 of NC_069501.1, read as the reverse complement.
TTTTGTACTTTAGTTTATTTAATTTAATTGTATTTAATTGTAGTTAATTGTAGGTCATTTATTTAATTAATTTTATTATAGTGTAGTGTTAGGTATAATTGTAATTTAGGTTAGGATTTATTTTACAGGTAAATTTGTACTTATTTTAACTAGGAAGTTATTAAATAGTTAATAACTATTTAATAATTATTGTACCTAGTTAAAATAAATACAAAGTTGCCTGTAAAATAAATATAAATCCTAAGATAGATACAATATATTAGTTATATTGTAGCTAGCTTAGGGTTTATTTTATCGGTAAGTATTTAGTTTTAAATAGGATTAATTTATTTAATAGTAGTAATTTTATTTTGTGTTATTTAAATTATATTTAAGTTATGGGGGTTAGAGTTAGGGTTAGACTTAGGTTTAGGGGCTAATAAATGTAGGGTTAATACATTTATTAAAGTGGCAGCGATGTCCGATCGGCAGATTAGGGGTTTAACATTTTAGTTAAGTGTTTCCAATTTGATGGGGGGGCTCGGTTTAAGGGTTAATAGGTAGTTTATGGGTGTTAGTGTACTTTTAGCACTTTAGTCAAGAGGTTTATGTTCTGGCGTTAGCCCATAAAACTCTTAACTACTGACTTTTAAATGCGGTAGGAGTCTTGCCAGGAGAAGGTCTACCGCTCACTTTTTCCAGCGATCGTAATACAGGTGTTAGGAAAATTACATTAAAAAGATAGGATACGCAATTGACGTAAGGGGATTTGCGGTAAGCTAAAATTGCGGAAAAAAAGTGAGCGGTAGACCTGTACCTGCCTGACTCGTAATACCAGCAGGCGTTAAAAAGCAGCGTTGGGACCCCTCAACGCTGCTTTTTAAGGCTAACGCAAGACTCGTAATCTAGGCGTATATTTCCAAAATGGTGAAATGTGTAATTTGTATTTATAATGGTCGTTACTTTGCGAAAATAAAGGGCATTTTTGGTTATGGAAATACGTTTCAGTTCCTTTATTTTTAAAATCAAATAGAGTATATATTTGTCTGAAATGCTCACATATAAAAAAAAATTCACAGTGTCTTTATTGATAAGGAGCAGATATGCAATAGTGTGAAGTATCTAAAGACATCTGTCTAACCATTGCAACTATGCATTGTTGCCCACCCACAAATAAGTAGATATCTCCCAGTAATGCTTTGCTGCTCAGTAATGCTTATATCTGCAAAACAATCAACCTTTTTCCAAACTTAGGATAACATGAGAATGAACCATATGTAATTATTAAAGTCCATTTTTATTTTAGATTTATATCTGCTCTGTCTGAATCATGGAAGATTAACTTATGGTTGCATTTCCCTTTCACTACAAATGAAATAGCCATCACAAGCTATTAACTCAAACTAAATTGTTGACATAATAGCCAATATTCTAATAGTAAATATGCAATGTGAAATTTTAAAAATAAATATGCAGTCATGTCTAAATATGATAATATATTTAAATTGATGAGTGTATACCCCATGAAAGGTTATGTACATTTAAAGGGAAATTAAACCATAAATATATATTTTCTTTAAAGGTACATGAAACCCAACATTTCTCTTCCGTGATTCTGATAGAGAATACAATTTTAATCAACTTTCCAATTTACTTCTATTATTTAATTTGCTTCCTTCTCTTGTTATCCTTTGATGAAAGTTTTATCTAAGCAAACTCAAGAGCAACAGATAAAAAAGGTTCTAGCTGTTGATTGGTGGATATATATCGATTGTGATTGGCTCACCCATGTGTTCAGTTAGAAACCATTAGGGCATTGCTGCTCCTTCAACAAATGATACTAAGAGAATGAAACATATTAGACAGTAGAAGTAAATTAGAAAGTTATTTAAAATAGTATCCTCTATCTGAATCATGAATGAAAATATTTGCGTTTCATGTCCCTTTAATACACATTACACATTTTGTCATACTTGATCCTGTTATATGAATATACATTTGACCTGTGTGAGGACGTTGTATGTAAAGTGTCCACTTATCTCCCTTTTTTGATGGAGCTTTTTAATGATTCAGTGCAGACTCTTAAAAGGGACAGTATACTATAATAATTGGATCACTTAATGTGTTTCTATGTCTATGTCTATGAATTATTATTTTGAAGCCACAACAAAATATATTTTTCTTAGCTTGGATAGATAATCTGATCTCCTAACTTTATCCCATTGTTTACATATACATACTTCTTATTTCTGCAAAACAATCAACCTCAGACATTTCTACTTTGTATTACCTTATATATTGTATGCCCCACTGGGAGTGGATTATCTTATAATGGCTGTGTTTACACAGATTTACCTTAAGGACAAAACATTATGAATAGGTGGAGATACTATAGGAGAAATAAACTATTTTAAAATAAAAAGGAAGGGTAACAGAAATACTTGTAAACTATTTTATACACTCCAGCAGGTAAAGAGGATAATTGTGAGATATTATATGTTGAAATATCTATGAGTTAACTGTCCTTTCAAATGACTCCACTAGAGTGAAAAATCATCAATATGGCATACAATAACTAGCTCTGTCTAAATGTGAAAATAAACTTAGCTATCATATTTTTTTTTAAAGATGATTTAATCTACCTTGGTTACCGTGCAAATAATGATACCATAATAACTAAGCTATATTTATTGTTAGAATATGTTAACCTTTATAAAACTATAATATTAGAATGTGTCTATATAAATTAAACTACAATGTAACTTTAATCTAACAAGTTCACCCTATACATTTCTTCAAAGTGACATGACCAAGGTTGTTATATAGACTTTATACTGCATAGCCTCGTCATTAACATTTTATGATTTGTACATCTCTAAATCACACAACCAAAATTTAGAAGGCTATATCTAACTCCACCTTCACTTTTGTAAGATACAAGACTTTAACACTCATTATCTGCTTGAGCTGTGTTGATAATTAAGAAAAGTGAAACTGTATTATATTTAATATCAGGCATGTGCTTGTAAAATAGATACTTTAACAAACAGTCATGGGACTAATATTTTGTTTGATAGGGAATATGAATATATATATATATATATATATATATATATATATATATATATATATATAAATATATATATATATATATATATATATATATAAAAAGATGTATTTAAAGAAATAAAATAATATACGGCTATATTACGAGTCTTGCGTTATGAGTAAAAAAGTAGCGTTAAGGCTCATAACGCTGCTTTTTTTATTCCCGCTGCTATTACGAGTCTTGTAGGTACAGCTGTCCTGTACACTTTTTTTGCCTTACCGCAAGTCAACTTACGCAATTTGCGTATTGTCTTTTTTCAATGGCACTTCCTTGTGCCCCTGTATTACAAGGTTTTTTTTTTAGGCCAAAAAGTGAGCGGTACAGCCTATCCGGCAAGATTCGTAACGCATTCTAAAGTCAGTAGTTATGAGTTTTACACTACAAAGCCATAGCATAAAACTCATAACTAAAGTGCTAAAAAGTACACTAACACCCATAAACTACCTATTAACCCCTAAACCGAGGACCTCCCGCATTGCAAACACTAAAATAAAATTATTAACGCCTAATCTTCTGCTCCGGACATCGTCGCCACTAGAATAAACATATTAACCCCTAAACCACCACACTCCCGCCTCGCAAACACTAGTTAAATATTATTAACCCTTAATCTGCTGTCCCTAACATCGCCGCCACCTAACTACATTTATTAACCCCTAATCTGCCGCCCCTAATGTCGCCGCCACTATATTATATTTATTAACCCCTAAACCTAAGTCTAACCCTAACCCTAACACCCCCTAGCTTAAATATAATTAAAATAAATCTAATTAAAACCTACAATTAAGTGGAAGTGGTCCTCCAGACGGGCAGAAGTCTTCATCCAGACGGCATCTTCTATCTTCATCCATCCGGCACGGAGCGGGTCCATCTTCAAGACATCCGGTGCGGAGCATCCTCTTCTAACAGCCAATAGGATTTTTTCAACCTTAATACAGATTGGCTGATAGAATTCTATCAGCCAATCAGAATCTAAGGGACGCCATCTTGGATGACGTCATTTAAAGGAACCTTCATTCAGGAAGAAGACTTCGTTCGAAGAGGATGCTCTGCTCCGGATGTCTTGAAAATGGACCCGCTCTGCGCCGGATGGATGAAGATAGAATATGCTGTCTGGATGAAGACTTCTGCCCGTCTGGAGGACCACTTCTTCCGGCTTGGATGAAGACTTCTCCCGGCTTCGTTGAGGACTTCTTGCCGCTTTGATGAGGACTTCTCCCGGCTTCGTTGAGGATGAATGTCGGATCTTCAAAACTGTAAGTGGATCTTCAGGTGGTTAGTGTTAGGTTTTTTTAAGGGTTTATTGGGTGGGTTTTATTTTAAGGTTAGGGCTTTGGGCTGCAATAGATCAAAATGCCCTTTTCTGGGCAATGGGGAGCTTAGGTTTTTTTAGTTAGGGTTTTTATTTGGGGGGGTTGGTTGTGTGGGTGGTAGATTTTACTGTTGGGGGGGTTGTTTGTATTTTTTTTTCAGGTAAAAGAGCTGATTTCTTTGGGGCAATGCCCCGCAAAAGGCCCTTTTAAGGGCTATTGGTAGTTTAGTTTAGGCTAGGGTTTTTTTTTTTGGCGGAGGCTTTTTTTTAATTTGATAGGGCAATTAGATTAGGTGTAATTAGTTTAAATATCTTGTAATTTGTTTTTTTGTTAACGTAACTTAGGTTAGCTTTTATTTTACAGGTAAATTTGTATTTATTTTAGCTAGGTAGTTAGTAAATAGTTAATAACTATTTAGTAACTATTCTACCTAGTTAAAATAAATACAAACTTGCCTGTAAAATAAAAATAAACCCTAAGCTAGCTACAATGTAACTATTAGTTATATTGTAGCTAGCTTAGGGTTTATTTTACAGGTAAGTATTTAGTTTTAAATAGGAATTATTTAGTTATTAATTAAATCTGTTTTAATTAGATTTATTTTAATTATATTTAAGTTAGGGGGTGTTAGGGTTAGACTTAGGTTTAGGGGTTAATAACTTTAGTATAAAGACAGCGACGTTGGGGGTGGCAGATTAGGGGTTAATAATTTTAGGTAGGCGGTGGTGATGTTAGGGGAGGCAGATTAGGGGTTAATAATATTTAACTAATGTTTGTGATGCGGGAGTGCGGCAGTTTAGAGGTTAATATGTTTATTATAGTGGCAGCGACGTTGGGGACGGCAGAGTAGGGGTTAATAAATATAATGTAGGTGTTGGCGATGTTGGGGCAGCAGATTAGGGGTTAATAAGTATAATGTAGGTGGCGGCGATGTCCAGAGCAGCAAATTAGGGGTTAATAAGTATAATGTAAGAGTCAGCGATGTCGGGGACAGCAGATTAGGGGTTAATAAGTTTAAGATTAGGGGTGTTTAGACTAGGGGTTCATGTTAGGGTGTTAGGTGTAAACATAAATTTGTTTCCCCATAGGAATCAATGGGGCTGCTACTGAGCTTTACGCTGCTTTTTTGCAGGTGTTAGGCTTTTTTTCAGTCAGCTCTCCGCATTGATGTCTATGGGGAAATTGTGCACCTGCACGTAAAACCAGCTCACCGCTGACTTAAGCAGCGCTGGTATTGGAGTGCGGTATGGATCACAATTTTGCTCTATGCTCACTTCTTGTCTTTTAACGCCGGGGTTTAGAAAACTCGTAATCTAGCCGATAGTATGTAAAGATATTTATTTTTAATAAAAAAAAAACAACAATAAATCTATATTCGTTTTGAAATTCATCAAAAATGAAAATCTGTAAGAGAAAAAAAATGATATTATAATATGAAATCAATTATATTATTTAATGAACAGATGAATAAACAAATATTTGGCAAATCTAATAATCGTAATTCATCTTCTGTCTATGCTCTAACATGTATTGTTTCTTTTGAGATGAAAGCTAGGTTCAGACTGGAGATCTTTATCTATCTATACATAATTTTAAATTACTCACATTAAATTGTCTAATCAAGAGTTGACTTACATATTAACATTTAAAATGAGACAAAATGCCTCATATCCAATTTTGTTTGAAAATTCACAATTATTCAATTGTATGAGGGACATAATTGTATGTAATATTTCTTGTCCCTTCAAAAACTAATATACCTAAATGTCATCTAGGAAATGTATCCCTTTATGTGTCTGATTGATCACAATCTGAGTCCTCTCTAGCACAAAGTAGGGGGAATTTATATTAAATAAACATCTTAAAAAAAAAGGACATGTTGAAAATTGTCAGACACATTCAATATATTCTGAACTATTTTCCCATTATTCCTCCTCTGATTCTTAATAGCATGCATTGTGCAAGCTAACCTGGATGTATGGTCTTTAAAAGTCGATTGTATTTGAAATATCAGTTTATCTTCATTATGTGTCATCTTCATCACTTTCCAAATAGGGGATTGTGAAATAACATCTAAAAGAAAAGATGAAACATAAGTGTTTCCCATAGGAAGTCAGCACAGTTGAAAGACAATACCACAGACAGGATCACATAGGTATTCTTTACCTTCAGTCTGGTATTCTTCACTTTCAGTCTGTAGATGAAGTCAATCTCCCTAATGGAAAATGAAGTGTAAATCAAATCTCTAATAAAATGGTACATAGTTCTGCATCCCTCCCCTACCTACCTATTTCCTAAAATGTTTATAGCAATAGCTTATTAAGCGTATGTACCTTCTTGTGTTCTATTGTAATAATACATTGTGAAGCTGACTCACATACATTGTCCATACTTAACCTCTGATGTATGACTTTGTCAATTCTAATGTGCTTTAGAGTATCCCTTTATCTGCTATCTGCAGCATTTTCACTTTCAGAATATCTAAAATCTAATAATGTCTAAACTAAATACTAAATTTAAACTAATTGTATGCCAAATGATGGATCATTGGGAAAATCCCCCACCACGTCTCGGCCCATACATTGTGTCTACTTACCATATGATGTTGTCTTTAAAAATCAAGTGGTGAAGTTATTACAGAAGCCAATGCCAGAATGATATGATGTACAAATTACCTATGATGATAAAATATATTTTAGATTTTTTCAATAATCATTTCTTGAACAATCCTAACATATTCGCACAATTCTACTTTCATTTTACTCAAAGTCTCACATATTCGCAATGCTCCTATATAACGTATAGTATTTACCATCTGAAATGGCGGTTGATGATGTTGGCTCTGACATTGACCCCCTCGTCCCAGAATGGCCCCTCTAGAACTGGCTCGTCCTCCTCATCTTGGAGAAGGTCTTGGGGCACCTGGACGGCCTGCAGCATCCCAGCCCACTGACCAATGTTATGAAGGACTTTGCAGGCTATAACGATCTTCGCCACCTTACTAGGGCTATATTGGAGGGCTCCTCCAGACCTGTCCACGCATCGTAACCTCATTTTGAGGAGTCTAAACATCCGCTCCACTGCAGCCCTGGTCCACTTGTGCACCCGATTATAGTGCACCTGGGCGTCGCCATCTGGGTTACGCAACGGCGTAATGAGCCAAGGCCGGCTCATGTAACCCAAATCACCTATAATTAATGAACATTCAAAAATGTCAATATTAACAATATCTTACATATGATCTGAAAATACATTTAAATAAAATGATACAATGCATTTGTGGATAAGAAAATCGCCTAAACTAGACATTTGCGGAAATTGACATAAATGGTTAAAGCGCATCCTAGATCTGCACATTTAAGCTATGACATGCTACATATCTGTTTTTTCGCTAAAACTAAACATTTGCTGAAAGAGCAAATAAATGGTTAAAGCGCATCCTAGATCTGCACATTTAAGCTATGACCTGCTACATATCTGTTTGAAGCTAAAACTGAACATTTGCTGAAAGACAAATAAATGGTTAAAGCGCGTCCTAGATCTGCACATTTAAGCTTTATATAACCTGCTACATATCTGTTTGGAGCTAAAACAAAACATTTGCTGAAAGAGAAATAAATGGTTAAAGCGCATCCTAGATCTGCACATTTAAGCTATGACCTGCTACATATCTGTTTTTCGCTAAAACGAAACATTTGCTGAAAGAGACAAATGGTTAAAGCGTATTCTAGATCTGCACATTTAAGCTATGACCTGCTACATATCTGTTTGGAGCTAAAACTAGACATTTGCGGAAATTGACATAAATGGTTAAAGCGCATCCTAGATCTGCACATTTAAGCTATGACCTGCTACATATCTGTTTGGAGCTAAAACAAAACATTTGCTGAAAGACAAATAAATGGTTAAAGCGCATCCTAGATCTGCACATTTAAGCTATGACATGCTACATATCTGTTTGGAGCTAAAACTAGACATTTGCGGAAAGAGACAAATAAATGGTTAAAGCGCATTCTATATCCGCACATTTTGCACATTACACAAACACAACTGTTTGCGAACATTGCAGTGGAAATTGTCTAACTACTTAACCATGCTGTGCACAAGTACAAACCAACGAGCCACCCATGGGCAAACTGTCTGTCCTCAAACTGCCACCACAGGGACGACTGCCTGAGGATGTGGGCATCATGACTCGCCCCACCGAAAATCGCACACACCTGCATAATCCATATCCGTGCGTCGCAAACAAACTGCACATTCAGACTATGACAGTATTTGCAATTTCGGTAGGGGATCTCTTCTGCTGGTGCACGCAGCGCAATGTGGGTGCAATCTATTGCTGTTGTACAAAACTTGTCCAACAGCACCTACACAAGCTAACTGCGGATCATCCATATTTGCCAAGCCAAGCAGCACAAAGCCAAACAGCAGAGAAAACGCACAAGGAGTAACAAGGTGTGCAAAAACACAAAAGCGATTTGATACCATGTTGATCACCAGGGACGCTTTGGCCATGTTGTTTGGGGGATTTATAGTGCAATATGTCCAATTGTAGCGTGTTTGTAATGATTGCTGATTGTATCCACTTGATTGTACCTGAGCGGCGCAAATGCTTTCAAAGTGGGCGTTTTGTTAGGTGTTTGCTGAATTTTTTTTTCCCCCAATAAATCATAATGTGAAAGTGTAAAATGTAACATATACAGTGCATCTTTGTGATGTTTGTTCATATGCGTGACAAATACTTATTAAACGCGATGTTATAGTAAAAACCACACGTCCACGCTAACATGTTTGAGAGTGCTTACTTGTGTATGATGTGTGCATAGACATGGCATAGAATCTGATCAATCAATGTTGCTGCAATATTGTTGAAAAACGACAAACTAACGGGTGACATCTATAATATTATATTTATAATTGATTTGTGAAATGTCAATATTTTACGCGTCACATTAAAATCGCAATAATAATGATCTTCTGGCTGACATCTATAATATTCTATATATAAGTGATTGGCGAGATGTCAATATTTTACGTGTGCCATTGAAATCGCAATAATAATGAAGATCTTCCAACCTCTTGTCTACGTATATACGTAATATTGTAGTACTGAGTGAGAAACTGATGAAAGTGGCGGTACAGTCCTAATGCTGTAATCTGTATGGTTGAAGCTTCGAATGATGTCATCATATTAGCAACATGCCTGTCTAGTTTGCGTTGTGTTGTTGTATTTTTCAACATTCTTATTGTGTGCTGATTAAGAAGATAAATGTGTGCTTTGCTGTTGTGTGATGTATTCTTAGTTGAAAGCTAAACCTAGGAGGTTCATATGCTAATTTCTTAGACCTTGAAGACTTCCTCTAATCTGAAATCTTTTTGACCACTAGAGGGCATTAGTTCATGTGTTCCATATAGATAACATTAAGGTCATGCACATGAAGTTACCCTGGAGTGAGCACTGACTGTCAGAAGAACTGAAATATGGGGGCAGTTTACAGAAGCATAGATAGAAGGTAAACACAGAGGTAAAAAGGGTGTTTCTATATCTTTAAAAATAAAAACAGAGTCAAGTGTACACCAAAAATAAATTTATTTGAAGATATTTTTTTAAAGATATGTATTTAAATTTTTTTACATTGAACAATTGCAAGATAAACAAAATGAACCACTTTCAATCAATGGCAAGACAGTGATATACAATATCATTTTCTCAATATTTAAATGACAATTATTGCAAAAAACAATCCAAAATATATCATCTTTTGGAAGAAAAACAATAGTGTCAATTAATAATGAATAAATAAAAATACTGTATGTTGTCAGTACTGACAACATTATTGTCCAAAAACCGACTGTATATAGTCTGCTCGAGCTTGAACTCCCCTAGCATCATTTTCCTATAATTGAGGTAGATGTCTGGGACATCCAAGCTCTCCAGATCTACATCAAGGATTTTAATGGCAATATTGTGCAACATACAGCATATAAGGAAAATCACATAGACTTTGGAGGGGGCATATTGAAGAACCCCGCCGGAGATGTCCAAACAGTGGAAACGGCTCTTCAATATGCCAAAGGTGCGCTCAATCACCGATCGGGTGAGGATGTGTGCCTCATTGTAGCGCACCTCTTCCACTCCGTTGGGGTTGTGGACAGGTGTGAACAGCCACAGAAGACACGAATATCCAGAATCACCTGTGTAAAAGAAATAGAGCATTGATATTAGCAATCAGAATGAATAAAATATATACTATACATATGTGTGAATATTTAAGAGATATTTACCTATGAGGATTCCCTCTGGCATTTGTCCCTCCTGGAACTGATGGTAGATTGCAGAATTCCGGAGGACGAAGGAATCGTGGTTGGAACCAGGGAGTCCAGAGCGTACGCTCAATATCCTCAACCTGGCGTCACAGATGACCTGGATATTCAGCGAGTGGTTATGCTTCCTGTTCCCGTATAGCTCCTCTCTACCCCTGGGAGGCTGCACCAATTCATGGGCACAATCTATGGCCCTCAATACTCTTGGCAACCCAGCAAGATGATAAAACTGGAGATTGGCAGCATGCCACTCCTCAGGTATATTGGGGAAGTGGACATGATGGACTAGGTGTTAGTGCACGGCATTCAGGACAACCTTAAAGGGACAGTTTACTCAAAAATATTCTCTTCTTTAATTTGTTCCCAATTATCTACTTTACTAGCTGGAGTGTATTAAATGGTTTACAAGTATTTCCATTGCCCTTATATTGGCATTTGAAATAGTTTATTTAGCCTGTGGTATCCCCACACATCCTGAAAGTTTTTGGCCTTGAGGCCAAGCTGTGTTAACACAGCCAGTAGAAGAAATTACACTCCCAGTGGGTTATAGAAGAGATAAGGTAATAAAATGTTAATTTTCTATTGTTCTCTCCAAGTATTGGAGATTGTTTTACGGACAGATATAAGATAAAGAAGCCTGTATATGTACACATTGTATTAAAATCTGGGGGGACTTCCGGGCAGCGGCCATCACTGGTCGCAGTGAGCTTCAGTTCCTGATCCCTTCACCACCTTTATTCTAATTTTGGGCTGAAAAATCGATATTAACATAACTAATCAGGTGGAGAAGTTTAACTGAGGATGCTCTGACCCAAGAGATAGGGTTTTGGATCGTAGTGTGGCTCCCCAGCCCTCAGTACCGCACTTTATAATTTGAGGCCTTCCCCTATTTTTTGAAGCCTCTTTTGTCTCCACAACTGCTGCACCTATTGTGCAGCCAATGACCTACGTGGCAAATTACTAACAATGGAAGATACTCAGATTGGTATTGCTGAGCTGATCCTAATTTTAGAAGATCACAGAATCCAAATCTGCAAAGCTATAAAACAAGCATTCCACCCGGAGCCTTGCAACTACAGAAAAGTAGCATGTGGAGATAACATGACACAACAGATGGAACTCCAAACTGCAGAAGGTCGCTATGATCAAACGGAAGTACACATTTCAAGAGGCTTGAATCAGAGGGGAGAAGCAGCCATGACACCTACCTTGCTTGAACAGGAACTGTGCCACGATGGGCCTTGATGCTCTGGTGCGGCTGGGCAGACCCCATCTAGAGACTCCTTTGGATGCCCGGGATGGTGCGGCCGACCTCCCGGCAAAAAAACAGTGGGTTTACTACACAGAGAAGCGGTGTCTCAACTCTACCAGCTCAGGGAGTGTGAAGAGGTTTCTGGCAAAGCGAGGGCAGCTCCAGAGGACAACATGGAACATATCCTTCCCTGGATCTCCCTTTATTTCTCAAACTCTCCTGTACTATGTGCTTGGACTTGGGCAATTTCAGAAGAGAAGTGTTGGCTAAATGTAATGATATTAGTTTTTATATGTGACAAGGTACTTTGTTACCTACTTTATATAGAAACAGTGCAAAAAGCATGCCTGCCCCATAATATTCTCCTCCAACTTCCATGATAGTATGTGCACTTTATTTCCCCTATTAGTAAATCTAACCTGTGTTTTTCCTTATTAGTATGTGTGTCCCAGGCTAAATGTAGCTGCATAGTCTATAAACTACTAGGTGGAAGATTAAGATCCTGACATGCCTTCCCAACCTAAGCTTGCTATTTTCTGTAATACCTTCAACTATCCCAACTATATCACATCCTGAATCTACATTGGGCAACCCTCCTTATCTAAATACTCATACCAAAGGACCCCCCTATAAGTCAAAATACTCCCCTGGGTTTTTATACTGGGCCCCTCTGATTGTATACTTAAGCAAACTTACTTCCACTCACCTGGTTTGTAGTATATGTGAGGCAGCTAGTTTTATTCTTGCACTATTCTTCAATGATCCCTAACCTACTTACCTGACAGATTCAGTAGTTACTGCCCTCTACCACACTTCATACACATTTATGGGGTATATCCATTAGAGGCTTCCTATACATTCATGTAAGTTTTTTGCTCACCACTGCAGACTCTCTTAATTATCATAACACTAGAGTGCTGGGACAACGTTTAACTCCTACCTATATATAATAGCATACATAATATGGCTATCAGATAGTGACTATACATTATATGAGTGCACTTTTTTGTTGTTGTCTTGTTTCTTACGGTTCTGTTGTTTAATGCTTATATCCACTTCCATTTTACTCTGCAGTTATATTTTTATACCATCTATGCTATGTAATAGATCCCCCTCCTACTCACTACTAAACTACAAGTTGGAGTGGCAGATAGATCTATCCTGCAGACTATATTTCCTTTTATCACTTACCATTTGCATGTTAAGATCACCAAATGCGAAGTTGTTATAGCTATACCATGCTTGATTCAATTGATATATCCATTTTCATAGATTAACATTCATGTATAATGTCTATTTACTTTTTAAATGCCATAGGGCCCAAAAGTGGCCTCAGATGTGACTACCACATGAGCAATGTCCTACATAGCTAAGGGGTCCAAAAGTGGCCAGCGAAGTAGTCACTTCCATGTGATAATTGTTATTATAAAATGAGGTTCCAGAAGTCTAGGCCTTGTTACTTGTAGTTTTTTTTCTTTTCATATTCCTAACAGTTTTGTGTAATTCTGCTGAAATTATTGTCATACTTGTTACTTGACAAGCTTTATGTCTCAGAACCTCAATAAAAGATTATTTAAAATAAAATAAAAAAAATAATAATGAGAGCTGATTATATCTACAAGCTCAACCCATTTTATTAGGTTGTGGCCTCAAAACACAAAATCAGCTAGTTCATATACATAAGTAAGCCTTAAAAAAGCAAATTTCATACATTTTATACTCTGCAGCTGGTAAAAAAAGTAATTGGAAACACATTAAGGGAAAAACAATTTTACAGTATACTGCCCCTTTAAGATGACGTGAGAAGGTTTCCTGGCTCATACCTACGCATAGACCTGTCACAGCTTGGAATGATCCAGTTGCCAAAAAATAGAGGACCGATAGTAAAGTGTATGTGTCATCATTGTACGAATAATATGCATTGAATTATACCATCCAGGTGAGTTAATGCTGTAATAAATGCAGGTGTATTGTTTGTGCAATTAACTAAATTACTTATGCACAACACATGAGTAGCTGTAGATGAAATCATAACTCTGATTTTCTGTTTTGGATGGCAGTGTCGTGGAGGCTTAAAAGGTTATGGTATTTTCAGACTCCCATATTAAAGAACAATGTGGTTTATTAACATTGCCAAACATGGCTTGGAAAGAGAATGCAATGTAGAACATTATGAAATGCAATTAGTGTGCCACAGTTTTAAATTTCTTGCTATCCTTTGTGAAATGTAGAATGCCATTTTAAATGTATTTTGCTTGTATTTGGTATGCAACAGTTTTGATTGTGTTTGCTATCCTTTGTTGGTAAATATAAGAAAAGTGAATTGAGGAATAATGTGGTGTAATAACATTGTCAAACACGACTTATAAAGGGAATGCAATTTTAAACATATTGGAATGCAATTAGTGTGCAACCGTTTTCAGTCTCTTGCTATCCTTTGTGGGATGTAGAATGCCATTTTAAACATATTCAAATGTAATTAGTGTGCAACAGTTTTCAGTCTCTTGCTATCCTTTGTGGGATGTAGAATGCCATTTTAAATGTATTTTGCATGTATTTGGTATGCAACAGTTTTCGGTCTCTTGCTATCCTTTGTGAGATGTAGAATGCCATTTTAAATGTATTTTGCATGTATTTAGTATGCAACCATTTCAGTCTCTTGCTAACCTTTGTGGGATGTAGAATGCCATTTTAAATGTATTTTGCATGTATTTGGTATGCAACAGTTTTCAGTCTCTTGCTATCCTTTGTGGGTTGTAAAATGCCATTTTAAATGTATTTTGCATGTATTTATTATGCAACAGTTTTCAGTCTCTTGCTATCCTTTGTGGGATGTAGAATACCATTTTAAATGTATTTTGCATGCAACAGTTTTCAGTCTCTTGATATCCTTTGTTGGAAAATATTTGCAGAGTGAATTGAAGAATAATGTAGAGTATTACCATTGCAAAACATGACTTAGAAAGGAAATGCTATTTAAAAACTTTGTGTGGGTAACATTTGCCTTTGCGTCTAGAAAAGATCACAAACCTTTCCGATTTTTCTAGCCAATTGATTTCTATGGTATCCGTGGCCTCAGAGTTTGCGGTTTGAACAAACAAGAGCGTAAATGTAGAATTTTTGAAAATTTTGTGAGAGGTTCAGATGGTGTAGATTAGGAGGGCGAATGAACAGAATTCTGCTCGAATACCACTGTTTTCAACTTGAATAACACAAGCATCGGTTCGGTCACAAATTTCAACATTTGCCGATCTTGACGCTTTGATAACTACGGCGGATCAATCTCGCAACAAATACAACGCGGGATTCAAGCGTATTTTCAGTTGACGCTTTGATAAATATGCCCCTAAACCTGATTTGCAATGGGGGTTTACTAATTGTGATTAGAACTGTATCTATAGGTACATGTATATACAAATATAAATAGTTATACATATTTACAAAAAATTAACATATTCCTGTAGGTGAAAAACATTGGAATGTGAAATATGTACAGTATATATACAGTAAAACACTTAAATGCACAAACATATATGTAAACAAACACATATACATATATGTGCATACATACACATATTTAGACATGTACTGTATATGCATGTGTATATCTATTATAGCCTTTTGCAGTTAAACACCTTGTCATATACCATATAACTTTAAACCATTATTTATTTTTTATTTTTTTATATTTATGTGACTCATTTTTATCATATAGTGTTTATATGACTGTAGCTGTAATTTAAAATGTATTTATGTTGTGTTTAATGCAACTTTTTTTCACTCACTACCCTTTACACAAGTTCTTTAGTCCCCGACATGTGCAAATCGCGATTGTGCTTGAAAGAATGCGTTTACTTTCAATTTTTAATAGGAGCGCTATTTCCAAAATGCGAAAAAAGCCGAAAACCCCCAATATTGATTGTGTGCAAAAGATAGCTCACAACTTGTAATCTAGACCAAAGTTTGATGACTATTTGGCTTGCTGCCCAAAATGTGACAAGCACTGTGCATTAATATTATTTTTACAAGTTGTGATTAAGTTAATTGCATAAATTAATTATATAAATTATATTTCATGGAGAACATTTAGAATAATCACCTGCTGATGTAATTATACTTACACAATTCAGAGGTTGATATTGTTGCAGCAATATTACTTATATGAGGTTATATTAATAACTCTAATTATGTCTTATGTTTTGTGAATAATAGTTATTATTTATACTCTATTTGTTCTCTTTAATTTTGCATCAAATGAATCATCATTTTTATTAACTATTATTAAATTGGTTTATTAATGGTCACAATAATTAACTGTAGCAAATGAGTAGCATTTGGCTGACAATATTTACAGGGATTTTATACATAATGAGTTAACATAACCTGAAGTATGATTTTGTGCTGGAACACACTCATATTCATTTAAACTTAAATAATGAGTGCATCGCCTTGCTTCCTTATTAACACTATCCTTGAACTTTGAAAGCTCATGAAAAGCCCCCCAAATTTGTTTTCTTCTAGCTAGTGTTTATATATTGGAATCTTGTAATTTGCATGCATATCTCATATGTATACACAGTTTAACTGAATCACGCTTAGGAGAACATAGTAAAAAGGTTAAAAGAATGCAAAGAGATATCAACCTTTTTAAATATAACATTTTGATGTACCTTTATCTGGTCCACCCAACATCATCTTTATTGCGCTGATGTTCCAAGTTAAAGGGACAGTCTACACCAGAATTGTTATTGGTTTAAAAGATAGATCATTTTTGCATAACCAACACAGTTATATTAATACACTTTTAACCTCTGTGATTATCTTGTATCTAAGCCTCTGCAAACTGCCCCTTTATTTCAGTTCTTTTGACAGACTTGCAGTTTAGCCAATCAGTGCTTGCTCCCAGATAACTTCACGTACACGAGCACAGTGTTATCTATATGAAATACATGAACTAACACCCTCTAGTGGTGAAAAACTGTTAAAATGCATTCTGAAAAGAGGTGGCCTTCAAGGTCTAAGAAATTAGCATATGAACCTCCTAGGTTAAGCTTTCAACTAAGAATACCAAGAGAACAAAGCAAAATTGGTGATAAAAGTAAATAGAAAAATTGTTTAAAATTACATGCTCTATCTGAATCATGAAAGTTTTTTTTGGCCTAGACTGTTCCTTTAAGCAAAATCACAATTGCACTAGAGCAATCCCTATTTACACTTCAATCCTTATCTTGATCTCAGAGCTGTGGTTAACTGTTTTCCGAAACTAAAATGTTGCACAAAGCACATCAAAAATACATTACAAAGTACAGTTACACTCAAAATAACCCTGTCTAGAAAAAAATAGTAAAAAAAATATTGCACAACATTTTTATAAGGGCTCAAAGATATGATATCTCGGGTGCCGCCAAAGTACTTTAACATAGAGATACATACAGATACATTGCTAAAGATGTATTTGTATGTATATAGATATGTCTGTATATGTGTTCTATATGTATTGACAGACATATATACATATATATGTACACACATATAGACATATAAATTTATATAAGTGCATTAGAGCCCTTTGCCATTAAGTAGATGAAAAAATGATAAAACATATTTATGCAATATTTATATTTAATTATTTATATTTAATAAACATTTTAACTATGCATTTACTGTAAATATCTTACATTTGCTAATGCAAATATGCTTTGTTGTTTGCACAATTTTTTTTCTCCATTGAAAATGCAATCATGTTTGCGCGATAGTTGGGTGTTATTTTTTTTTTACTATTTTTCTCCATTGATATTGGTGGTGGAATACATGCATGCACATGCATTTTTTCTTTTTTAACTTGTAATATGAACGCAACCCGACTAGCGCAAAAAGCTTAAATGTAGCAGAGTTTTCGCGATTGTGGAAAAAAAATACCACGCACTTGTAATCTAGCACGAAATGTATATTATAGTCTGCTATGGTGTAGTGCAACCACATAGACTGATACATTCTAAGAATACATGTGATATGCATTAAACAATTACATTGTCCAAATATACTTTATAGAAGTACAATAAACATACTATGTGAGACCTTCGGATTAATGTTAGATACCAAATAACTGTTCTTTCCATGCAGGTAGCACTGTGTTGTAACAATAGCTTTATATATATCTGTGTTAGAAAAAAGGTATATTAGCCACTAGCAACATGAAACAAACAATAATTACAGACGCAACAATTTGGAAACAAGATTGCAAAACAGTTTTGCAAACATTTGTAATTGTTATATATTCACATGTCTGTTTTGTTGTTGTATATTCTCACTGGTATATTTCCCTCATCTCTAAAACATGCCCTGGTCACACCTATCCTCAAAAAACCTTCCCTTGATCCAACTTCCCCTTCCAACTACCGCCCTATTTCCCTACTCCCTCTTGCCTCAAAGCTCCTCGAAAAGCTAGTTTATGCACGTCTATCCCATTTCCTTACACTAAACTCTCTTCTTGACCCACTGCAATCTGGATTTTGTTCCCATCACTCTACAGAGACAGCAATTGTCAAGTTTACCAATGACCTACTTACAGTAAAATACAAAGGCCACTTCTCTCTGCTTATCCTCCTTGACCTATCTGCAGCCTTTGACACTGTTGACCACCCTCTTCTGCTCCAAACCCTCCAATCCTTCGGCATCTGTGACACAGCTCTCTCGTGGTTCTCTTCCTACCTGACTAACCGTACATTTAGTGTAGCCTTCTCCGGAGCATCCTCTGCCCCGTTACCACTTTCTGTTGGGGTACCTCAAGGCTCTGTCCTTGGTCCCCTTCTCTTTTCAATCTACACATCATCACTAGGTTCCTTAATAAAGTCCCATGGGTTTCAATAACATTTGTATGCCGATGACATCCAAATCTATCTCTCTGCACCAAACCTACCTCCTTCCTTACTAACCCGTGTCACTAACTGTCTTTCTCACATCTCGTCTTGGATGTCCTCTCACTACCTTAAGCTAAATCTCTCCAAAACTGAACTCCTTATTTTTCCCCCTTCTTCCAATGTCTCCACCCCCAAAATTGCTATAACTATTGATAATTCCATCATTACCCCTGCCCCGCACGCCCGATGTCTTGGGGTCACACTTGACTCAGATCTTTCCTTCACTCCTCACATTCAGTTCTTGGCTAAAGCCTGCCACTTCCACCTTAAAAACATCGCTAAAATTAGACATTGTCTTACACAAGATACAACCAAGATTTTAATCCACTCTCTCATCCTTTCCCGCCTCGACTACTGCAACTCCGTCCTCTCTGGTCTACCTAGCTGCCGCATAGCTCCTTTACAATCCATTATGAATGCCTCTGCCAGGCTCACCTTCCTTACTCGTCACCCTTAATCTGCTGCACCTCTCTGCCAATCCCTTCACTGGCTTCCTCTTGCCTCTAGGATTAAACATAAAATCCTCACCCTGACATATAAAGCTCTCAACTGCACTGCTCCCCCCTACATCTCAGAACTTGTCTCTAGATACTCTCCCTCCCGTCCCCTTCGATCAGCTCAGGATCTCCTCCTCTCCTCCTCTCTTGTTACTTCCTCACATTCCCGTTTACAGGACTTCTCCAGACTGGCCCCCATCTTGTGGAATTCCCTGGCTTGCTCCATAAGACTCTCCCCTAATTTTAACAGCTTCAAACACTCCCTAAAAACTCTACTATTCAGGGATGCATACAACCAACACTATCCTTTCCTAACTCCATTGCTTTCCCCTTGAACCCCTTAGAATGTAAGCCTATGGGCCCAGCTGTTTACAGATCACTTCATAAGAGCTGACTACAGCAGTGAAACTCTCGGCAGGGCCCTCTACCCACTTGACCCCTACAAAAGCTATCCTGTACACCGACTATGTTTACAGCACTGCGGAATCTGTTGGCGCTCTACAAATACCTGATAATCATAACTGGTCAGAGCAAAAGGTGTCTCAACATATACTAGAGGCTGGCTATGGGCATTCTGAGGTGTTCCAGAGGCGTGGTCAGGATTTGTTTCCTACGCTTAGGGCTAGAGTTATCATTTCCCATAAGTAATGATTGGTTGCAGATTTGCTCATTTGAGTCTGCAACTGATATTTATAAAGAAGTGGTTAAAACTTACTACTAGGGTAATTGATTAGCCTGCTGTCATTTGATTGGTTGCGCGGGGGTAGGGGGGAAAGCATTGCACAAGCTTATGCTCAACCTATAGTACGTTTGGTGAACAATAAGCCGCACATTTTGCAATGAAATGTGGAGAGGTTCATAATATATTAACCCTATCTATCCGTAAATTGATAAATCTACAGGCACAGCAATTTGAATTTCTATTGCCCTAGTGAAGTATATTGCATCAAGGTTTTGTCTCGTTATTTCAAAGCTGATAAGGTTGTCTTGTATTTTTATTTAAAACCTTACAGAACAAAGAAATTAGAAAAAAATAAAAACTCACTCTATTAAAGGGAAGATCTACACAAAATTAAACTTTCATGATTCAGATAGGGCATGCCACTTTAAACAGCTTTCTAATTTACTTTTATCATCAAATTTGCTTTATTCTCTTTGTATTCTTTGTTGAAAGCTAAACCTAGGTAGGCTCATATGCTAATTTCTAAACCCTTGAAGGCTGCCTTTTATCTCAGTGCATGTTTACAGTTGTTTTACAAGTAGACAGAGCTAGTTCATGTGTGGCCTATACATACCATTGTGGAATTACTTGTGGAGTCAGCACAAGTAATTGGCTAGATTGGCTAAAATGCAAGTCTGTCAAAAGAACTGAAATAAGGGGGCAGTCTGCAGAGGCTTAGATACAAGGTTATCACAGAGGTGAGAAGTATATTAATATAACTGTGTTAGTTATGCAAAACTATGGAATGGGTAATAAATGGATTATCTATATTTTTAAACAATAAAAAAGACTGTCCCTTTATGCAGTGCATGCAAACGTATGCAAACAAAAAGAAAAAATATTTTTTTTTAAGAAAATGACAACACCCTATTGTCTCCCCCCTTAAAGGGACAGTAAACCTAAAAAATAATGTTATATAATTCTGCACATAGTACAGAATTATATAACATTATATTAGTTATATCGTTATAAAAACTTAGATTTCCTTTTAATTTTTTTAAAATATGTCAGTTTCTCAGACCCACTCTCTGTACTCTTCTGAGCGGGTCTGTTTTTATTACACAGCGCATCGGGCCAGCTGTATAGTCATATAGTCAGACAGAGCAGGAGCGAGCTGCACTTAGTGTTATTGCACGGTACATCCATCCATCCTGTACATCCATCCTGGAAATGATGGCAGGTAAAGGTGGATTATTAGCACCATTAGGATTCATGGCCTTTGCGTAATGTCAGGGTGCCAGGAATCAGACTGAGACGAGAAGTGCAAAAATAATCACACCTTTATTAATAACAAAAAAATAATAAAAAGTCCACAAATCAAATAACAAGCCAGGAGTCAAAACCAGAGCTGGTAGTCAGACGAGCCAAGTCAGGAGCCAAAGCGAATAGTCAGACGAGCCGGAATCAGGAACAAGGAAAACAGCAGAGTCAGGAACAAGCCAGGGATCAGGAACCAGGAAGGACGTCAGACAGCCAGGTAATACACAGGAACTCTCACAAACAGGTCTGAGACAACGCAAAGGCAAAGCATACTGATCAGAGGCCCTTTAAATAATAAGTGATGACATCACAATTCTGAGACTGCATCCTGTCTCACACAGATGATGCACACCAGTCTGGCCATAAAAGGAAGTGCAGGAAATGAGCAGCATCCCCAACAATGCACCATAGTCAGCAAGAGAGGTGAGTAAAAATGGCTGCCAGCAGCACATGGCAAACAAAACAGGGAAAAAACCCTGACAGGAATGTGCATCAATACTGCAGCGACCATGTTCTTGTCAATTTCTTTTTCCTAACTTGTGTGTACTAAACAAATTGGCAAAACATCTTATCTGACTGTAGATTTTAGTAAACCAGCCCCATAAATCCACCTTCAAGGAAGGCTAACAAGATGTGCCAAAACTTTTAATTCCTGTGCAAAGCCCTAAAGTTAAACCATACATATTATCTTCCCAATGTTGGGAATTAAAACTTACATTTGGATCCTACTGTGTTATGAAGTTGGTTTATTTCTTCCTTGATCTGCTTTTACAAAACTGTTTTTGTGTTAAACACAAAACATAACCCTGCAGTGCAGAAGGATTGCAAGCCACTTCCACAGCAATATTACAGGCAGGAACAGGAGAAGGAAAGGCTTCCCCAGCACTGTCTTAAGCAAGACAACAACATTACTACTAGGTGGAAATCGACTTTGTAGATGGTGGAACATTGGAGCAACAGATGGCTATCTTCCATTGGGATGATGTAGAAGTTATTTCACTTCTTACAAGCACTCTCACTGCAGTAATACAAGAACAAATTTAAGTTGCCTGTTTAGCATGCCCAATTCAGCAAGCATCATGGCAATTTTTTTTTATGATGAAATGGCCCAGGACTTAAGTTTTAAAGGACTTGATTCAGCATTGCTGCCTTATTTTAGAGTGGGTGATGAACTTCTCTTACAAAATGGTTGAGCTACAAGGCACACACTGACTATTTGTGCTCTACAACTGGAGGCGATGGTGGCGATGGAGAGAATCAATTCAGGTGGGTACTGCTGGCCTAAAACCCACAATACACAGCCTCTGTAGTGGGATCTCCTCCTTCACTATCTCCTCAGGCTCATAATCAAATTCCTCCTGGTCCAGAGTGAAGGGCAGCTATAGAAGACATGCTGGGAGTTAGAATGATAAATTCTCATTGGCCAAACAAATTGGGGAAATCTGCTCAATAATTCCCTCTTCTCCCTAAAGAGGGAAAAGAGGGAATGTCTACTACTCCTGCAATTTCTGTCCTACTGCTTCTGATTCTGATAAACCCACCAAGCTACTAATATAAAATATGAAAGAAATTGGGAGAGGGGCAGCAGTAGAACTGATGGTGGTACTGGGGCAAACACTGGTACAGAGTTTTTTGGGAGTAGACTAAAGAGTTGACGTGTACATGGAGGCTGCTTGGTAACCTCAGAACTCCTCTCTATCTTACTACTAGGCTTGGAGCTAAACAATGTCAATTCAGCACCTGAACCTTCAGTTTCGCTCATTGTCCTCTTTACTTTCATGGGGGATTAGATGATCTTTATTGCTGCTGATTTTGCTGCTACTAGTTCTTGTCATGGTTTGCCCTGCATATCTCTTACTCCAGGAGAATATGGGATTTTTTGCTACAGCAAATGCTGAAGATGACCTGTTGCTGCCACAACTTCTGCTGGTCCTCTAGATGCTTGAG
Source organism: Bombina bombina (assembly GCF_027579735.1). NCBI lineage: Eukaryota > Metazoa > Chordata > Amphibia > Anura > Bombinatoridae > Bombina > Bombina bombina. The sequence continues at coordinate 714,152,318 of NC_069501.1, read as the reverse complement.
CCGGAGGAACAGAAATTGGCCTTGGAAATTATATTTGACCCTGTGAAGCAGAGGCAGCCTTGCTTGTCCCACTTCCTCTCTTTAGACAAGTAGAAGCAGACACAGACTTTGCACTGGTAACAGTGCAGGTGGTAGTGGTACTACTGGTGGTGGTGGCAGTGGCAGCCAGAAATATGGTACACAATTATATATTATTAGCTACTATTTTTTTGTTTTGTTCCCCCACTGCAATAACAAATATAATTTTCAAGTAGATGAGGGGTACACCGTACTATTATATATGTACTACAGCTAGTATTCAAGTAACAGTATAGGAAACAGGCATGCACTGGGTGCAATATAGCCAGCCACTGACAAATTATCATTGTTATATAATTTACAACCAAAGGAAAAGGTATGCTATGTAACTACTATGGTGCTGTAGAAGTCCTGTAGTAACTGCTAGGATCTTTCAGTGCCCCCACTGTAATACAAAATATAGTTTTAATTACATGAGGGGTACACCATAATACTATATAAGTAATAATGATAGTATATGCGTAACAGTATAGGCAACAGATGTGTTCTTCTCTGTCCCTTTGTTTTTGCAACTGAAAGTGCTGAATAAAAACGAAACAAAACAAAACTAAATGAATGCAACTAATAAACATGAAAAAATTAGTTACTCAGCCATTTCGATCCCATTTCCATTTGTCTACTTGTTATGCGAACAAATGGATGAATGGGCCAAAATTTGAACAAATGTATATTCGTCCGAAGACGAATGCACATGTCTACTAACAAAAAATAATAGAGGTCTTCAAAGAATATTATCCCTGCATTCATAATATCAAGCCAAAGACACTTAGTTCAGTGGATAAGTTAACACAACAATTCTTTCCAATATAACCACTCTTAAATGAATACTTCTGCTTGATCTACCAAAATGTACTTACGTTGACAACCCCATAACATTGCAAGCACAAGATATCTTTAAACAAATAACAAGAGGTCTTTACACCTGATGGCTTTACTTCTCGATACTGGGGTAAATCCCATTCTTTCATGTCTTGTTTATTGTAGGTTTTTGTCTCCTGATTCTCGTTTTTCAAGATCTGAGTGATCACAATCACAAAATATCTGTATTGTGAGAAATTCATAACTTATCTAAGCTGCTAGCGGGATAATCACCCATATAATGTATGCACAGCAATTGCTTTGGAGATCGTAAACTTTCTGACCACAGATTTTGTACTTTATTTCAGCAACAAAAGAACACATCAAATTCAACTCACAAAGGGTGTTGATACAGTACAAAACTAGATTTAGAGTTTGACGTTAGCCTTCAAAAGCAGCGTTAAGGGGTCCTAACGCTGCTTTTGGCCGCCCGCTGGTATTTAGAGTCATGCAGGAAAGGGTCTAACGCTCACTTCCCTACCGCGATTCCAGGCTACCGAAGATCCCCTTATGCCAATTGCGTATCCTATCTTTTCAATGGGATCTGCCTAACGCTGGTATTTGGAGTCTTGGGAGAAGTGAGCGGTAGACCCTCTACCGACAAGACTCCTACCGCCAAAAAAAGTCAGTAGTTAAGAGCTTTATGGGCTAACCCTGGAATATAAAGCTCTTAACTACTGTGCTCTAAAGTACACTAACACCCATAAACTACCTATGTACCCCTAAACCAAGGCCCCCCCACATCGCAGCCACTCTAATAAATTTTTTTAATCCCTAATCTGCCGACAGGACATCGTCGCCACCTACGTTATATTTATGAACCCCTAATCTGCTACCCCTAACATCGCCGACCCCTATATTATATTTATTAACCCCTAATCTGCCCCCCCCAATGTCGCCGCTACCTAACTACACTTATTAACCCCTAATCTGCCGACCGCACCTCGCCGCCAGTATAATAAATGTATTAACCCCTAAACCGCCGCACTCCCGCCTCGCAAACACTAGAATAAATTGTATTAACCCCTAATCTGCCCTCCCTAACATCACCGCCACCTACCTACAATTATTAATCCCTAATCTCCCGCCCGCACCATCGCCGCTACTATAATAAAGTTATTAACCCCTAAACATAACTATAACCCTAACCCTAACACCCCCTAACATAAATATAATTTAAATGAAACAAAATAATATTCCTAAAATTAACTAAATTATTCCTATTTAAAACTAAATACTTACCTATAAAATAAACCCTAATATAGCTACAATATAATTAATAATTACATTGTAGCTATTTTAGGATTTATATTTATTTTACAGGCAACTTTGTATTTATTTTAACTAGGTACAAAAGCTATTAAATAGTTAATATCTATTTAATAGCTACCTAGTTAAAATAAATACAAAATTACATGTAAAATAAATCCTAACCTAAATTACAATTAAACCTAACACTACACTATCATTAAATTAATTAAATAAATTACCTACAATTACCTACAATTAAATACAATTAAATAAACTATTCTATAATACAAAAAAAAAAACCCACTAAATTACAAAAAATAAAAAATAATTACAAGCAGTTTAAACTAATTACACCTAATCTAAGCCCCCTAATAAAATAAAAAAGCCCCCCAAAATAAAAAATTCCCTACCCTATTCTAAAATACAATAGTAATCAGCTCTTTTACCAGCCCTTAAAAGGGATTTTTGCGGGGCCTTGCCCCAAAGTAATCAGCTCTTTTGCCTGAAAATAAAAATACAATACCCCCCCCAACATTACAACCCACCACGCACATACCCCTACTCTAACCCACCCAAACCCCCCTTAAAAAAACCTATCACTAACCCCCTGAAGATCTCCCTACCTTGAGTCGTCTTCACCCAGCCGAGCCGAATTCTTCATCCAACCGGAGCAAGAAGATGTCCTCCATCCAGGCGAAGTCTTGATCCAAGCGGCAAAGAAGAGGTCCTCTATCCGGGCGAAGTCTTGATCCAAGCGGCAAAGAAGAGGTCTTCCATCCGGGCGATGTCTTCTTCCAAGTGGCATCTTCTATCTTCTTTCTTCCGGATCCATCTCCATCCCGCAGACGCAGAACATCCTTCTTCCCCGACGGACTAACGACGAATGAAGGTTCCCTTAAGGGACGTCATTCAAGATGGCGTCCCTTCAATTCCGATTGGCTGATAGAATTCTATCAGCCAATCGGTATTAAGGTAGAAAAAATCTGCTTGGCTGATGCAATCAGCCAATCAGATTGAAGTTCAATCCGATTGGCTGATCCAATCAGCCAATCGTATTGAACTCGCATTCTATTGGCTGATCGGAACAGCTAATAGAATATGAGTTCAATACGGTTGGCTGATATAACTAGTTATTAACTATTTAATAGCTTTTGTACCTAGTTAAAATAAATACAAAGTTGCCTGTAAAATAAATATAAATCCTAAAATAGCTACAATGTAATTATTAATTATATTGTAGCTATATTAGGGTTTATTTTATAGGTAAGTATTTAGTTTTAAATAGGAATAATTTAGTTAATTTTAGGAATATTATTTAGTTTAAATTAAATTTAAATTATATTTATGTTAGGGGGGTGTTAGGGTTAGAGTTAGGTTTAGGGGTTAATAAATGTATTATAGTAGCGGCGATGGTGCGGGCGGCAGATTAGGGGTTAATAATTGTAGGTAGGTGGTGGCGATGTTAGGGAGGGCAGATTAGGGGTTAATACTATTTATTATAGTGTTTGCGAGGCGGGAGTGCAGCGGTTTAGGGGTTAATACATTTATTATAGTGGCGGTGAGGTCCGGTCGGCAGATTAGGGGTCAATAAGTGTAGGTAAGGTAGCAGTGACGTTGGGGGGGCAGATTAGAGGTTAATAAATATAATATAGGGGTCGGCAGTGTTAGGGGCAGCAGATTAGGGGTTCATAGGGATAATGTAGGTTGCGGCGGTGTCCGGAGTGGAAGATTAGGGGTTAATAATAATATGCAGGGGTCAGCGATAGTGGGGGCGAAAGATTAGGGGTTAATAAGTGTAAGGTTAGGGGTGTTTAGACTCGGGGTTCATGTTAGGGTGTTAGGTGCAGACTTAGAAAGTGTTTCCCCATAGGAAACAATGGGGCTGCGTTAGGAGCTGAACGCTGCTTTTTTGCAGGTGTTAGGTTTTTTTTCAGCCAGCTCAGCCCCATTGTTTCCTATGGGGATATCGTGCACGAGCACGTTTTCCCAGCTTACCGCTACCGTAAGCAACGCTGGTATTGAGAGTTGAAGTGGAGCTAAGTTAGGCTCAACGCACCCTTTTTTGAGCCTAACGCAGCCCCTCAGACAACTCTAAATACCAGCGTTGTTGGAAAGGTGCGTTGGGAAAAAAAGCAGCGTTAGCTACGCCGGTCTTTACCGACAAAACTCTAAATCTAGCCGTTTATTTTTTTTTTACTTGTTTGCGTGCATTCAAAGATGATTTAGAAAAAGTATTTTATCCTGCAAATACACAATACACTTTGAAACACCTACAGACACCATTTTAGATGGGTATATGAGATATTTACACATGGATATGTATTTAATATTCAGATATGTGATATTGTACAACTAACAAAGAAATGGTTCCCCCTGTGCTAGATAAAAACAGACCAGCTCCACAAAAAATAAGATTCCCCAATCTTACAATATATACAATAATTAAAAAACGTCAATTATGGGCGCCTTAACACTAAGGCCAGTCAGCTGCTAAATAACTGATATATAAAATATTCGCTAAATAAAGAGTGTCAAGCTATCCATCTGCCTCAAAATAAAACAGATATATGAAATTGCTCTATGACAAATTTAGGGATTTATTAGATATATAAAACAAATATATGCAAACATAAAAACTCTGCTTTGACAGAGAAAAAAAGTAAAAAAACAGTGCTTATTAAAATATAACGATCCCCGCTATCCTTAGCGGTCTGAAGTCACACAGAGAAAACAGTACCTTTAAGTTGATCCGGACTCCTGGATATTTGTAACCTTCCTGGATATTTTATAGTCTCCTTATGGGCACTAAAAGCTCCCCATCAGTGTCAGTCCTGGCATTCCATTTGAACAGAAGCCCCTCCCACAAAGTACGGTGTCTCTCACAGACACTTCCTTAGATTCCTTGGATTCACCACATGGCAGCAACGCATTTCAACTCACACAGAGCCTTTCCCAAGCTTGAGAAAAGCTTAGGGGCTACTGTTCAAACGGAACGCCAGGATTGACACTGAAGGAGAGCTCGTGGTTTACTTCACGTGTCTTTCATTTGGGAGTTCTAATGTTTGCTTTTTGTGCCCATAAGGAGACTACAAAAGACCCAGGAGGGTTATACATTTCATAGGGTATGTAGATCTAGAAAATGAGAAAAATGACGAGAGGCAAAAAAGCAGCAACCACATGATACAAATGTCATTCAGATTCTTTAACACTTATCATCAACACCACTTGCTCCAGGCTCCATTAACACCTTTAGCCCATTTGCTTTTTCAGTGATCGTCATCCACTATTGGCAGTTCATAATGGTGAGGTGGGAAAATGGATGTCAAATGCAGTGGCAGCTGGTGAGTTTTGAAGATGATGGGGTACTTTGCATGCGTTTAAGGCAGTGGAGGCTACTCCATTGGAGCACACTCGCACGTGCCCCCCACAGGCCAGAGGAAAGAAAAAAGAAAAAAAAAAAAACAGAAAAAAAATATAATTTTTCAATAGCCCCCTATTGAAAAAAATTATATTTTTTTTTTACCCCCAGAATAAAATTTTTTTTTGTTTCAATGTTTTTTTTAAATAAATTATTATTATTTGTTGTGCCCTGCCTGGCCCCCTACTGTTTGAACAATCATTACACATCATCAGTGATCACACACCCAGCCACTGTACTGCTGTAGTAATCAATCCAGTCCCTAAGCGCACGTGCGATAGAGAATCTATGGCACTGTGTCTGTGCGCATGCTAAATTTGGCTGCTGCGCAGCTCCCAGCCTCCTCATCCCCTTAGACGGCTGATCGCACACTTCAGCCTGTGCGAGGGGTGGGAGGCGTTAAGAGCTCAGCCCAGGCAGCAGCCAGTGACACAGCCCACAGGAGAAGAGCCGAGTCTGAGCGTCATCACTAACAGTCACGTGATGACGCTTGAGACGCTCCTCCCAGCTCAACGGCGCGAAATCTCATTGCGGAGATAGTCGTTGAGCTGAGAGGAGCTCAATTTGTGTTGTCTTATCTGAGTGACACTGTCTGCCCGCTCTGGCGATATTTTGAGTCTGACTCAACGATATATCATTATCATATAATACTTATATAAATATTTGGCATTAATTATCTTATCCAGCAATTGAATTATCCATCCCAGGATTCCCATCTCAGTTTCATCTGACTCACTTAGTTAGATTAGTTAGCGGCAGCAGGCAGGCTGAGGCCTGAGGGTGAGGCAGGAGGCAGTTAGATAGATAGAGTTAGTTTTTACAGGCGCTCTGACGCTCACTACAGCAGCAGCAGCCAGAAGTTGACCAAGGTGCCAGGGGCAGGCCAGCTACACAGTACAGAGGCCTGCAGTGCAGAGCAGTCATAGACTGTCTGAGACAAGACAGAGTAGAGAGGAGTTAAGTAGGACTCAGGGAGAGCCTGGAGACCATATTTAATTAATAATTTTTTAGACTCTAGACTAGAGATAGAGAGACTGAGTTGAGAGTGGACAGTTTAGAATTTTTTTGTAAAAATTATTTAAATTTACTAGTTTAAATAACACAGCCAGCATACTAATTTTAGAGATCTTGAGTACAGACCATATTTAAGTTTTTAATTTTTTTCCTAGTTTTTTAAAAAGCAGTTAACTGCTGTAGCCTGCAGATAGGCAGTAAACCTGCATAGATATAGTTATATATTTATTTTTATAACAACAAAAATACTTCTTAACTACAAGTTAGATATTTTACAACAGCAAAACTTTTTACCTACAAGTTATCTATTTAAGAACAGCAAAAATACTTACCTACAAGTTAGATATTTTAGAACATCAAAACTACTTACCTACAAGTTAGATATTTTAGAACAGCAAAACTTTTTACCTACAAGTTATATATTTTAGAACACCAAAAGTACTTACCTACAAGTTCTATATTTTATATCAGCTGTAAATCTAATTACCTACAAGTTAGATATTTTAGAACAGCAAAACTACTTACCTACAAGTTAGATATTTTAGAACAGCAAAACTTTTTACGTACAAGTTATATATTTTAGAACACCAAAAGTACTTACCTACAAGTTCTATATTTTATATCAGCTGTAAATCTAATTACCTACAAGTTAGATATTTTAGAACAGCAAAACTACTTACCTACAAGTTAGATATTTTAGAACAGCAAAACTTTTTACCTACAAGTTATATATTTTAGAACACCAAAAGTACTTACCTACAAGTTCTATATTTTATATCAGCTGTAAATCTAATTACCTACAAGTTATCTATTTTAGAACAGCAAAAATACTTACCTACAAGTTAGATATTTTAGAACAGCAAAACTAGTTACCTACAAGTTAGATATTTTAGAACAGCAAAACTTTTTACCTACAAGTTATATATTTTAGAACACCAAAAGTACTTACCTACAAGTTCTATATTTTATATCAGCTGTAAATCTAATTACCTACAAGTTATATATTCCATAAAAAACGCCAAACGACTGGCCTACTAGTTTTAGACAGTTGACTGTTGACGGCTGTCGCGGCTGCTGCTTGCTATAATTAGAATACTATCAAAGTATTTTAGTTGTTAATTATTTTGATAGTTTTTTACAAACTAGTTAACTGCTGCAGACTGCAGATAGGCATTAAACCTGCATATAGTTATATATTTTATAACAAGAAAAAAGCTTACCTACAGTTAGATATTTTAGAACAGCAAAACTTTTTACCTCCAAGGTATATATTTTAGAACAGCAAAACTTTTTACCTACAAGTTATCTATTTTAGAACAGCAAAAATACTTACCTACAAGTTAGATATTTTAGAACATCAAAACTACTTACCTACAAGTTAGATATTTTAGAACAGCAAAACTTTTTACCTACAAGTTATATATTTTAGAACACCAAAAGTACTTACCTACAAGTTCTATATTTTATATCAGCTGTAAATCTAATTACCTACAAGTTATATATTCCATAAAAAACGCCAAACGACTGGCCTACTAGTTTTAGACAGTTGACCATTGACGGCTGTCGCGGCTGCTGCTTGCTATAATTAGAATACTATCAAAGTATTTTAGTTGTTAATTATTTTCATAGTTTTTTTACAAACTAGTTAACTGCTGCAGACTGCAGATAGGCATTAAACCTGCATATAGTTATATATTTTATAACAAGAAAAAAGCTTACCTACAGTTAGATATTTTAGAACAGCAAAACTTTTTACCTACAAGTTATCTATTTTAGAACAGCAAAAATACTTACCTACAAGTTAGATATTTTAGAACATCAAAACTACTTACCTACAAGTTAGATATTTTAGAACAGCAAAACTTTTTACCTACAAGTTATATATTTTAGAACACCAAAAGTACTTACCTACAAGTTCTATATTTTATATCAGCTGTAAATCTAATTACCTACAAGTTATCTATTTTAGAACAGCAAAAATACTTACCTACAAGTTAGATATTTTAGAACAGCAAAACTACTTACCTACAAGTTAGATATTTTAGAACAGCAAAACTTTTTACCTACAAGTTAGATATTTTAGAACACCAAAAGTACTTACCTACAAGTTCTATATTTTATATCAGCTGTAAATCTAATTACCTACAAGTTATATATTCCATAAAAAACGCCAAACGACTGGCCTACTAGTTTTAGACAGTTGACCATTGACGGCTGTCGCGGCTGCTGCTTGCTATAATTAGAATACTATCAAAGTATTTTAGTTGTTAATTATTTTCATAGTTTTTTTTACAAACTAGTTAACTGCTGCAGACTGCAGATAGGCATTAAACCTGCATATAGTTATATATTTTATAACAAGAAAAAAGCTTACCTACAGTTAGATATTTTAGAACAGCAAAACTTTTTACCTCCAAGGTATATATTTTAGAACAGCAAAACTTTTTACCTACAAGTTATCTATTTTAGAACAGCAAAAATACTTACCTACAAGTTAGATATTTTAGAACAGCAAAACTACTTACCTACAAGTTAGATATTTTAGAACAGCAAAACTTTTTACCTACAAGTTATATATTTTAGAACACCAAAAGTACTTACCTACAAGTTCTATATTTTATATCAGCTGTAAATCTAATTACCTACAAGTTATCTATTTTAGAACAGCAAAAATACTTACCTACAAGTTAGATATTTTAGAACAGCAAAACTACTTACCTACAAGTTAGATATTTTAGAACAGCAAAACTTTTTACCTACAAGTTATATATTTTAGAACACCAAAAGTACTTACCTACAAGTTCTATATTTTATATCAGCTGTAAATCTAATTACCTACAAGTTATATATTCCATAAAAAACGCCAAACGACTGGCCTACTAGTTTTAGACAGTTGACCGTTGACGGCTGTCGCGGCTGCTGCTTGCTATAATTAAAATACTATCAAAGTATTTTAGTTGTTAATTATTTTGATAGTTTTTTACAAACTAGTTAACTGCTGCAGACTGCAGATAGGCATTAAACCTGCATATAGTTATATATTTTATAACAAGAAAAAAGCTTACCTACAGTTAGATATTTTAGAACAGCAAAACTTTTTACCTCCAAGGTATATATTTTAGAACAGCAAAACTTTTTACCTACAAGTTATCTATTTTAGAACAGCAAAAATACTTACCTACAAGTTAGATATTTTAGAACAGCAAAACTTTTTACCTACAAGTTATCTATTTTAGAACAGCAAAAATACTTACCTACAAGTTAGATATTTTAGAACATCAAAACTACTTACCTACAAGTTAGATATTTTAGAACAGCAAAACTTTTTACCTACAAGTTATATATTTTAGAACACCAAAAGTACTTACCTACAAGTTCTATATTTTATATCAGCTGTAAATCTTATTACCTACAAGTTATCTATTTTAGAACAGCAAAAATACTTACCTACAAGTTAGATATTTTAGAACAGAAAAACTACTTACCTACAAGTTATATATTTTAGAACACCAAAAGTACTTACCTACAAGTTCTATATTTTATATCAGCTGTAAATCTAATTACCTACAAGTTATATATTCCATAAAAAACGCCAAACGACTGGCCTACTAGTTTTAGACAGTTGACCGTTGACGGCTGTCGCGGCTGCTGCTTGCTATAATTAGAATACTATCAAAGTATTTTAGTTGTTAATTATTTTCATAGTTTTTTACAAACTAGTTAACTGCTGCAGACTGCAGATAGGCATTAAACCTGCATATAGTTATATATTTTATAACAAGAAAAAAGCTTACCTACAGTTAGATATTTTAGAACAGCAAAACTTTTTACCTCCAACTTAGGTATATATTTTAGAACAGCAAAACATTTTACCTACAAGTTATCTATTTTAGAACAGCAAAAATACTTACCTACAAGTTAGATATTTTAGAACAGCAAAACTACTTACCTACAAGTTAGATATTTTAGAACAGCAAAACTTTTTACCTACAAGTTATATATTTTAGAACACCAAAAGTACTTACCTACAAGTTCTATATTTTATATCAGCTGTAAATCTAATTACCTACAAGTTATCTATTTTAGAACAGCAAAACTACTTACCTACAAGTTAGATATTTTAGAACAACAAAACTTTTTACCTACAGGTTATATATTTTAGAACACCAAAAGTACTTACCTACAATTTCTATATTTTATATCAGCTGTAAATCTAATTACCTACAAGTTATCTATTTTAGAACAGCAAAAATACTTACCTACAAGTTAGATATTTTAGAACAGCAAAACTACTTACCTACAAGTTAGATATTTTAGAACAGCAAAACTTTTTACCTACAAGTTATATATTTTAGAACACCAAAAGTACTTACCTACAAGTTCTATATTTTATATCAGCTGTAAATCTAATTACCTACAAGTTATATATTCCATAAAAAACGCCAAACGACTGGCCTACTAGTTTTAGACAGTTGACCGTTGACGGCTGTCGCGGCTGCTGCTTGCTATAATTAGAATACTATCAAAGTATTTTAGTTGTTAATTATTTTGATAGTTTTTTACAAACTAGTTAACTGCTGCAGACTGCAGATAGGCATTAAACCTGCATATAGTTATATATTTTATAACAAGAAAAAAGCTTACCTACAGTTAGATATTTTAGAACAGCAAAACTTTTTACCTCCAAGGTATATATTTTAGAACAGCAAAACTTTTTACCTACAAGTTATCTATTTTAGAACAGCAAAAATACTTACCTACAAGTTAGATATTTTAGAACATCAAAACTACTTACCTACAAGTTAGATATTTTAGAACAGCAAAACTTTTTACCTACAAGTTATATATTTTAGAACACCAAAAGTACTTACCTACAAGTTCTATATTTTATATCAGCTGTAAATCTTATTACCTACAAGTTATCTATTTTAGAACAGCAAAAATACTTACCTACAAGTTAGATATTTTAGAACAGCAAAACTACTTACCTACAAATTAGATATTTTAGAACAGCAAAACTTTTTACCTACAAGTTATATATTTTAGAACACCAAAAGTACTTACCTACAAGTTCTATATTTTATATCAGCTGTAAATCTTATTACCTACAAGTTATCTATTTTAGAACAGCAAAAATACTTACCTACAAGTTAGATATTTTAGAACAGCAAAACTACTTACCTACAAGTTAGATATTTTAGAACAGCAAAACTTTTTACCTACAAGTTATATATTTTAGAACACCAAAAGTACTTACCTACAAGTTCTATATTTTATATCAGCTGTAAATCTAATTACCTACAAGTTATATATTCCATAAAAAACGCCAAACGACTGGCCTACTAGTTTTAGACAGTTGACCGTTGACGGCTGTCGCGGCTGCTGCTTGCTATAATTAGAATACTATCAATGTATTTTAGTTGTTAATTATTTTCATAGTTTTTTACAAACTAGTTAACTGCTGCAGACTGCAGATAGGCATTAAACCTGCATATAGTTATATATTTTATAACAAGAAAAAAGCTTACCTACAGTTAGATATTTTAGAACAGCAAAACTTTTTACCTCCAACTTAGGTATATATTTTAGAACAGCAAATCTTTTTACCTACAAGTTATCTATTTTAGAACAGCAAAAATACTTACCTACAAGTTAGATATTTTAGAACAGCAAAACTACTTACCTCCAAGGTATATATTTTAGAACAGCAAAACTTTTTACCTACAAGTTATCTATTTTAGAACAGCAAAAATACTTACCTACAAGTTAGATATTTTAGAACATCAAAACTACTTACCTACAAGTTAGATATTTTAGAACAGCAAAACTTTTTACCTACAAGTTATATATTTTAGAACACCAAAAGTACTTACCTACAAGTTCTATATTTTATATCAGCTGTAAATCTTATTACCTACAAGTTATCTATTTTAGAACAGCAAAAATACTTACCTACAAGTTAGATATTTTAGAACAGCAAAACTACTTACCTACAAGTTAGATATTTTAGAACAGCAAAACTTTTTACCTACAAGTTATATATTTTAGAACACCAAAAGTACTTACCTACAAGTTCTATATTTTATATCAGCTGTAAATCTAATTACCTACAAGTTATCTATTTTAGAACAGCAAAACTACTTACCTACAAGTTAGATATTTTAGAACAACAAAACTTTTTACCTACAAGTTATATATTTTAGAACACCAAAAGTACTTACCTACAATTTCTATATTTTATATCAGCTGTAAATCTAATTACCTACAAGTTATCTATTTTAGAACAGCAAAAATACTTACCTACAAGTTAGATATTTTTGAACAGCAAAACTACTTACCTACAAGTTAGATATTTTAGAACAGCAAAACTTTTTACCTACAAGTTATATATTTTAGAACACCAAAAGTACTTACCTACAAGTTCTATATTTTATATCAGCTGTAAATCTAATTACCTACAAGTTATATATTCCATAAAAAACGCCAAACGACTGGCCTACTAGTTTTAGACAGTTGACCGTTGACGGCTGTCGCGGCTGCTGCTTGCTATAATTAGAATACTATCAAAGTATTTTAGTTGTTAATTATTTTGATAGTTTTTTACAAACTAGTTAACTGCTGCAGACTGCAGATAGGCATTAAACCTGCATATAGTTATATATTTTATAACAAGAAAAAAGCTTACCTACAGTTAGATATTTTAGAACAGCAAAACTTTTTACCTCCAAGGTATATATTTTAGAACAGCAAAACTTTTTACCTACAAGTTATCTATTTTAGAACAGCAAAAATACATACCTACAAGTTAGATATTTTAGAACATCAAAACTACTTACCTACAAGTTAGATATTTTAGAACAGCAAAACTTTTTACCTACAAGTTATATATTTTAGAACACCAAAAGTACTTACCTACAAGTTCTATATTTTATATCAGCTGTAAATCTAATTACCTACAAGTTATCTATTTTAGAACAGCAAAAATACTTACCTACAAGTTAGATATTTTAGAACAGCAAAACTACTTACCTACAAGTTAGATATTTTAGAACAGCAAAACTTTTTACCTACAAGTTATATATTTTAGAACACCAAAAGTACTTACCTACAAGTTCTATATTTTATATCAGCTGTAAATCTAATTACCTACAAGTTATATATTCCATAAAAAACGCCAAACGACTGGCCTACTAGTTTTAGACAGTTGACCGTTGACGGCTGTCGCGGCTGCTGCTTGCTATAATTAAAATACTATCAAAGTATTTTAGTTGTTAATTATTTTGATAGTTTTTTACAAACTAGTTAACTGCTGCAGACTGCAGATAGGCATTAAACCTGCATATAGTTATATATTTTATAACAAGAAAAAAGCTTACCTACAGTTAGATATTTTAGAACAGCAAAACTTTTTACCTCCAAGGTATATATTTTAGAACAGCAAAACTTTTTACCTACAAGTTATCTATTTTAGAACAGCAAAAATACTTACCTACAAGTTAGATATTTTAGAACATCAAAACTACTTACCTACAAGTTAGATATTTTAGAACAGCAAAACTTTTTACCTACAAGTTATATATTTTAGAACACCAAAAGTACTTACCTACAAGTTCTATATTTTATATCAGCTGTAAATCTAATTACCTACAAGTTATCTATTTTAGAACAGCAAAAATACTTACCTACAAGTTAGATATTTTAGAACAGCAAAACTACTTACCTACAAGTTAGATATTTTAGAACAGCAAAACTTTTTACCTACAAGTTATATATTTTAGAACACCAAAAGTACTTACCTACAAGTTCTATATTTTATATCAGCTGTAAATCTAATTACCTACAAGTTATATATTCCATAAAAAACGCCAAACGACTGGCCTACTAGTTTTAGACAGTTGACCGTTGACGGCTGTCGCGGCTGCTGCTTGCTATAATTAGAATACTATCAAAGTATTTTAGTTGTTAATTATTTTCATAGTTTTTTACAAACTAGTTAACTGCTGCAGACTGCAGATAGGCATTAAACCTGCATATAGTTATATATTTTATAACAAGAAAAAAGCTTACCTACAGTTCGATATTTTAGAACAGCAAAACTTTTTACCTCCAACTTAGGTATATATTTTAGAACAGCAAAACATTTTACCTACAAGTTATCTATTTTAGAACAGCAAAAATACTTACCTACAAGTTAGATATTTTAGAACATCAAAACTACTTACCTACAAGTTAGATATTTTAGAACAGCAAAACTTTTTACCTACAAGTTATATATTTTAGAACACCAAAAGTACTTACCTACAAGTTCTATATTTTATATCAGCTGTAAATCTAATTACCTACAAGTTATCTATTTTAGAACAGCAAAACTACTTACCTACAAGTTAGATATTTTAGAACAACAAAACTTTTTACCTACAAGTTATATATTTTAGAACACCAAAAGTACTTACCTACAATTTCTATATTTTATATCAGCTGTAAATCTAATTACCTACAAGTTATCTATTTTAGAACAGCAAAAATACTTACCTACAAGTTAGATATTTTAGAACAGCAAAACTACTTACCTACAAGTTAGATATTTTAGAACAGCAAAACTTTTTACCTACAAGTTATATATTTTAGAACACCAAAAGTACTTACCTACAAGTTCTATATTTTATATCAGCTGCAAATCTAATTACCTACAAGTTATATATTCCATAAAAAACGCCAAACGACTGGCCTACTAGTTTTAGACAGTTGACCGTTGACGGCTGTCGCGGCTGCTGCTTGCTATAATTAGAATACTATCAAAGTATTTTAGTTGTTAATTATTTCGATAGTTTTTTACAAACTAGTTAACTGCTGCAGACTGCAGATAGGCATTAAACCTGCATATAGTTATATATTTTATAACAAGAAAAAAGCTTACCTACAGTTAGATATTTTAGAACAGCAAAACTTTTTACCTCCAAGGTATATATTTTAGAACAGCAAAACTTTTTACCTACAAGTTATCTATTTTAGAACAGCAAAAATACTTACCTACAAGTTAGATATTTTAGAACATCAAAACTACTTACCTACAAGTTAGATATTTTAGAACAGCAAAACTTTTTACCTACAAGTTATATATTTTAGAACACCAAAAGTACTTACCTACAAGTTCTATATTTTATATCAGCTGTAAATCTAATTACCTACAAGTTATCTATTTTAGAACAGCAAAAATACTTACCTACAAGTTAGATATTTTAGAACAGCAAAACTACTTACCTACAAGTTAGATATTTTAGAACAGCAAAACTTTTTACCTACAAGTTATATATTTTAGAACACCAAAAGTACTTACCTACAAGTTCTATATTTTATATCAGCTGTAAATCTAATTACCTACAAGTTATATATTCCATAAAAAACGCCAAACGACTGGCCTACTAGTTTTAGACAGTTGACCATTGACGGCTGTCGCGGCTGCTGCTTGCTATAATTAGAATACTATCAAAGTATTTTAGTTTTTAATTATTTTCATAGTTTTTTTTTACAAACTAGTTAACTGCTGCAGACTGCAGATAGGCATTAAACCTGCATATAGTTATATATTTTATAACAAGAAAAAAGCTTACCTACAGTTAGATATTTTAGAACAGCAAAACTTTTTACCTCCAAGGTATATATTTTAGAACAGCAAAACTTTTTACCTACAAGTTATCTATTTTAGAACAGCAAAAATACTTACCTACAAGTTAGATATTTTAGAACAGCAAAACTACTTACCTACAAGTTAGATATTTTAGAACAGCAAAACTTTTTACCTACAAGTTATATATTTTAGAACACCAAAAGTACTTACCTACAAGTTCTATATTTTATATCAGCTGTAAATCTAATTACCTACAAGTTATCTATTTTAGAACAGCAAAAATACTTACCTACAAGTTAGATATTTTAGAACAGCAAAACTACTTACCTACAAGTTAGATATTTTAGAACAGCAAAACTTTTTACCTACAAGTTATATATTTTAGAACACCAAAAGTACTTACCTACAAGTTCTATATTTTATATCAGCTGTAAATCTAATTACCTACAAGTTATATATTCCATAAAAAACGCCAAACGACTGGCCTACTAGTTTTAGACAGTTGACCGTTGACGGCTGTCGCGGCTGCTGCTTGCTATAATTAAAATACTATCAAAGTATTTTAGTTGTTAATTATTTTGATAGTTTTTTACAAACTAGTTAACTGCTGCAGACTGCAGATAGGCATTAAACCTGCATATAGTTATATATTTTATAACAAGAAAAAAGCTTACCTACAGTTAGATATTTTAGAACAGCAAAACTTTTTACCTCCAAGGTATATATTTTAGAACAGCAAAACTTTTTACCTACAAGTTATCTATTTTAGAACAGCAAAAATACTTACCTACAAGTTAGATATTTTAGAACATCAAAACTACTTACCTACAAGTTAGATATTTTAGAACAGCAAAACTTTTTACCTACAAGTTATATATTTTAGAACACCAAAAGTACTTACCTACAAGTTCTATATTTTATATCAGCTGTAAATCTTATTACCTACAAGTTATCTATTTTAGAACAGCAAAAATACTTACCTACAAGTTAGATATTTTAGAACAGCAAAACTTTTTACCTACAAGTTATCTATTTTAGAACAGCAAAAATACTTACCTACAAGTTAGATATTTTAGAACATCAAAACTACTTACCTACAAGTTAGATATTTTAGAACAGCAAAACTTTTTACCTACAAGTTATATATTTTAGAACACCAAAAGTACTTACCTACAAGTTCTATATTTTATATCAGCTGTAAATCTTATTACCTACAAGTTATCTATTTTAGAACAGCAAAAATACTTACCTACAAGTTAGATATTTTAGAACAGAAAAACTACTTACCTACAAGTTAGATATTTTAGAACAGCAAAACTTTTTACCTACAAGTTATATATTTTAGAACACCAAAAGTACTTACCTACAAGTTCTATATTTTATATCAGCTGTAAATCTAATTACCTACAAGTTATATATTCCATAAAAAACGCCAAACGACTGGCCTACTAGTTTTAGACAGTTGACCGTTGACGGCTGTCGCGGCTGCTGCTTGCTATAATTAGAATACTATCAAAGTATTTTAGTTGTTAATTATTTTCATAGTTTTTTACAAACTAGTTAACTGCTGCAGACTGCAGATAGGCATTAAACCTGCATATAGTTATATATTTTATAACAAGAAAAAAGCTTACCTACAGTTAGATATTTTAGAACAGCAAAACTTTTTACCTCCAACTTAGGTATATATTTTAGAACAGCAAAACATTTTACCTACAAGTTATCTATTTTAGAACAGCAAAAATACTTACCTACAAGTTAGATATTTTAGAACAGCAAAACTACTTACCTACAAGTTAGATATTTTAGAACAGCAAAACTTTTTACCTACAAGTTATATATTTTAGAACACCAAAAGTACTTACCTACAAGTTCTATATTTTATATCAGCTGTAAATCTAATTACCTACAAGTTATCTATTTTAGAACAGCAAAACTACTTACCTACAAGTTAGATATTTTAGAACAACAAAACTTTTTACCTACAGGTTATATATTTTAGAACACCAAAAGTACTTACCTACAATTTCTATATTTTATATCAGCTGTAAATCTAATTACCTACAAGTTATCTATTTTAGAACAGCAAAAATACTTACCTACAAGTTAGATATTTTAGAACAGCAAAACTACTTACCTACAAGTTAGATATTTTAGAACAGCAAAACTTTTTACCTACAAGTTATATATTTTAGAACACCAAAAGTACTTACCTACAAGTTCTATATTTTATATCAGCTGTAAATCTAATTACCTACAAGTTATATATTCCATAAAAAACGCCAAACGACTGGCCTACTAGTTTTAGACAGTTGACCGTTGACGGCTGTCGCGGCTGCTGCTTGCTATAATTAGAATACTATCAAAGTATTTTAGTTGTTAATTATTTTGATAGTTTTTTACAAACTAGTTAACTGCTGCAGACTGCAGATAGGCATTAAACCTGCATATAGTTATATATTTTATAACAAGAAAAAAGCTTACCTACAGTTAGATATTTTAGAACAGCAAAACTTTTTACCTCCAAGGTATATATTTTAGAACAGCAAAACTTTTTACCTACAAGTTATCTATTTTAGAACAGCAAAAATACTTACCTACAAGTTAGATATTTTAGAACATCAAAACTACTTACCTACAAGTTAGATATTTTAGAACAGCAAAACTTTTTACCTACAAGTTATATATTTTAGAACACCAAAAGTACTTACCTACAAGTTCTATATTTTATATCAGCTGTAAATCTTATTACCTACAAGTTATCTATTTTAGAACAGCAAAAATACTTACCTACAAGTTAGATATTTTAGAACAGCAAAACTACTTACCTACAAATTAGATATTTTAGAACAGCAAAACTTTTTACCTACAAGTTATATATTTTAGAACACCAAAAGTACTTACCTACAAGTTCTATATTTTATATCAGCTGTAAATCTTATTACCTACAAGTTATCTATTTTAGAACAGCAAAAATACTTACCTACAAGTTAGATATTTTAGAACAGCAAAACTACTTACCTACAAGTTAGATATTTTAGAACAGCAAAACTTTTTACCTACAAGTTATATATTTTAGAACACCAAAAGTACTTACCTACAAGTTCTATATTTTATATCAGCTGTAAATCTAATTACCTACAAGTTATATATTCCATAAAAAACGCCAAACGACTGGCCTACTAGTTTTAGACAGTTGACCGTTGACGGCTGTCGCGGCTGCTGCTTGCTATAATTAGAATACTATCAATGTATTTTAGTTGTTAATTATTTTCATAGTTTTTTACAAACTAGTTAACTGCTGCAGACTGCAGATAGGCATTAAACCTGCATATAGTTATATATTTTATAACAAGAAAAAAGCTTACCTACAGTTAGATATTTTAGAACAGCAAAACTTTTTACCTCCAACTTAGGTATATATTTTAGAACAGCAAATCTTTTTACCTACAAGTTATCTATTTTAGAACAGCAAAAATACTTACCTACAAGTTAGATATTTTAGAACAGCAAAACTACTTACCTCCAAGGTATATATTTTAGAACAGCAAAACTTTTTACCTACAAGTTATCTATTTTAGAACAGCAAAAATACTTACCTACAAGTTAGATATTTTAGAACATCAAAACTACTTACCTACAAGTTAGATATTTTAGAACAGCAAAACTTTTTACCTACAAGTTATATATTTTAGAACACCAAAAGTACTTACCTACAAGTTCTATATTTTATATCAGCTGTAAATCTTATTACCTACAAGTTATCTATTTTAGAACAGCAAAAATACTTACCTACAAGTTAGATATTTTAGAACAGCAAAACTACTTACCTACAAGTTAGATATTTTAGAACAGCAAAACT
Source organism: Bombina bombina (assembly GCF_027579735.1). Taxonomy (NCBI): domain Eukaryota; kingdom Metazoa; phylum Chordata; class Amphibia; order Anura; family Bombinatoridae; genus Bombina; species Bombina bombina. Next base: position 714,132,209 of record NC_069501.1, on the reverse strand, counting down.
TTTTACCTACAAGTTATATATTTTAGAACACCAAAAGTACTTACCTACAAGTTCTATATTTTATATCAGCTGTAAATCTAATTACCTACAAGTTATCTATTTTAGAACAGCAAAACTACTTACCTACAAGTTAGATATTTTAGAACAACAAAACTTTTTACCTACAAGTTATATATTTTAGAACACCAAAAGTACTTACCTACAATTTCTATATTTTATATCAGCTGTAAATCTAATTACCTACAAGTTATCTATTTTAGAACAGCAAAAATACTTACCTACAAGTTAGATATTTTTGAACAGCAAAACTACTTACCTACAAGTTAGATATTTTAGAACAGCAAAACTTTTTACCTACAAGTTATATATTTTAGAACACCAAAAGTACTTACCTACAAGTTCTATATTTTATATCAGCTGTAAATCTAATTACCTACAAGTTATATATTCCATAAAAAACGCCAAACGACTGGCCTACTAGTTTTAGACAGTTGACCGTTGACGGCTGTCGCGGCTGCTGCTTGCTATAATTAGAATACTATCAAAGTATTTTAGTTGTTAATTATTTTGATAGTTTTTTACAAACTAGTTAACTGCTGCAGACTGCAGATAGGCATTAAACCTGCATATAGTTATATATTTTATAACAAGAAAAAAGCTTACCTACAGTTAGATATTTTAGAACAGCAAAACTTTTTACCTCCAAGGTATATATTTTAGAACAGCAAAACTTTTTACCTACAAGTTATCTATTTTAGAACAGCAAAAATACTTACCTACAAGTTAGATATTTTAGAACATCAAAACTACTTACCTACAAGTTAGATATTTTAGAACAGCAAAACTTTTTACCTACAAGTTATATATTTTAGAACACCAAAAGTACTTACCTACAAGTTCTATATTTTATATCAGCTGTAAATCTAATTACCTACAAGTTATCTATTTTAGAACAGCAAAAATACTTACCTACAAGTTAGATATTTTAGAACAGCAAAACTACTTACCTACAAGTTAGATATTTTAGAACAGCAAAACTTTTTACCTACAAGTTATATATTTTAGAACACCAAAAGTACTTACCTACAAGTTCTATATTTTATATCAGCTGTAAATCTAATTACCTACAAGTTATATATTCCATAAAAAACGCCAAACGACTGGCCTACTAGTTTTAGACAGTTGACCGTTGACGGCTGTCGCGGCTGCTGCTTGCTATAATTAAAATACTATCAAAGTATTTTAGTTGTTAATTATTTTGATAGTTTTTTACAAACTAGTTAACTGCTGCAGACTGCAGATAGGCATTAAACCTGCATATAGTTATATATTTTATAACAAGAAAAAAGCTTACCTACAGTTAGATATTTTAGAACAGCAAAACTTTTTACCTCCAAGGTATATATTTTAGAACAGCAACACTTTTTACCTACAAGTTATCTATTTTAGAACAGCAAAAATACTTACCTACAAGTTAGATATTTTAGAACATCAAAACTACTTACCTACAAGTTAGATATTTTAGAACAGCAAAACTTTTTACCTACAAGTTATATATTTTAGAACACCAAAAGTACTTACCTACAAGTTCTATATTTTATATCAGCTGTAAATCTAATTACCTACAAGTTATCTATTTTAGAACAGCAAAAATACTTACCTACAAGTTAGATATTTTAGAACAGCAAAACTACTTACCTACAAGTTAGATATTTTAGAACAGCAAAACTTTTTACCTACAAGTTATATATTTTAGAACACCAAAAGTACTTACCTACAAGTTCTATATTTTATATCAGCTGTAAATCTAATTACCTACAAGTTATATATTCCATAAAAAACGCCAAACGACTGGCCTACTAGTTTTAGACAGTTGACCGTTGACGGCTGTCGCGGCTGCTGCTTGCTATAATTAGAATACTATCAAAGTATTTTAGTTGTTAATTATTTTCATAGTTTTTTACAAACTAGTTAACTGCTGCAGACTGCAGATAGGCATTAAACCTGCATATAGTTATATATTTTATAACAAGAAAAAAGCTTACCTACAGTTAGATATTTTAGAACAGCAAAACTTTTTACCTCCAACTTAGGTATATATTTTAGAACAGCAAAACATTTTACCTACAAGTTATCTATTTTAGAACAGCAAAAATACTTACCTACAAGTTAGATATTTTAGAACATCAAAACTACTTACCTACAAGTTAGATATTTTAGAACAGCAAAACTTTTTACCTACAAGTTATATATTTTAGAACACCAAAAGTACTTACCTACAAGTTCTATATTTTATATCAGCTGTAAATCTAATTACCTACAAGTTATCTATTTTAGAACAGCAAAACTACTTACCTACAAGTTAGATATTTTAGAACAACAAAACTTTTTACCTACAAGTTATATATTTTAGAACACCAAAAGTACTTACCTACAATTTCTATATTTTATATCAGCTGTAAATCTAATTACCTACAAGTTATCTATTTTAGAACAGCAAAAATACTTACCTACAAGTTAGATATTTTAGAACAGCAAAACTACTTACCTACAAGTTAGATATTTTAGAACAGCAAAACTTTTTACCTACAAGTTATATATTTTAGAACACCAAAAGTACTTACCTACAAGTTCTATATTTTATATCAGCTGCAAATCTAATTACCTACAAGTTATATATTCCATAAAAAACGCCAAACGACTGGCCTACTAGTTTTAGACAGTTGACCGTTGACGGCTGTCGCGGCTGCTGCTTGCTATAATTAGAATACTATCAAAGTATTTTAGTTGTTAATTATTTTGATAGTTTTTTACAAACTAGTTAACTGCTGCAGACTGCAGATAGGCATTAAACCTGCATATAGTTATATATTTTATAACAAGAAAAAAGCTTACCTACAGTTAGATATTTTAGAACAGCAAAACTTTTTACCTCCAAGGTATATATTTTAGAACAGCAAAACTTTTTACCTACAAGTTATCTATTTTAGAACAGCAAAAATACTTACCTACAAGTTAGATATTTTAGAACATCAAAACTACTTACCTACAAGTTAGATATTTTAGAACAGCAAAACTTTTTACCTACAAGTTATATATTTTAGAACACCAAAAGTACTTACCTACAAGTTCTATATTTTATATCAGCTGTAAATCTAATTACCTACAAGTTATCTATTTTAGAACAGCAAAAATACTTACCTACAAGTTAGATATTTTAGAACAGCAAAACTACTTACCTACAAGTTAGATATTTTAGAACAGCAAAACTTTTTACCTACAAGTTATATATTTTAGAACACCAAAAGTACTTACCTACAAGTTCTATATTTTATATCAGCTGTAAATCTAATTACCTACAAGTTATATATTCCATAAAAAACGCCAAACGACTGGCCTACTAGTTTTAGACAGTTGACCATTGACGGCTGTCGCGGCTGCTGCTTGCTATAATTAGAATACTATCAAAGTATTTTAGTTGTTAATTATTTTCATAGTTTTTTTTTACAAACTAGTTAACTGCTGCAGACTGCAGATAGGCATTAAACCTGCATATAGTTATATATTTTATAACAAGAAAAAAGCTTACCTACAGTTAGATATTTTAGAACAGCAAAACTTTTTACCTCCAAGTTATATATTTTAGAACAGCAAAACTTTTTACCTACAAGTTATCTATTTTAGAACAGCAAAAATACTTACCTACAAGTTAGATATTTTAGAACAGCAAAACTACTTACCTACAAGTTAGATATTTTAGAACAGCAAAACTTTTTACCTACAAGTTATATATTTTAGAACACCAAAAGTACTTATCTACAAGTTCTATATTTTATATCAGCTGTAAATCTAATTACCTACAAGTTATCTATTTTAGAACAGCAAAAATACTTACCTACAAGTTAGATATTTTAGAACAGCAAAACTACTGACCTACAAGTTAGATATTTTAGAACAGCAAAACTTTTTACCTACAAGTTATATATTTTAGAACACCAAAAGTACTTACCTACAAGTTCTATATTTTATATCAGCTGTAAATCTAATTACCTACAAGTTATATATTCCATAAAAAACGCCAAAAGACTGGCCTACTAGTTTTAGACAGTTGACCGTTGACGGCTGTCGCGGCTGCTGCTTGCTATAATTAGAATACTATCAAAGTATTTTAGTTGTTAATTATTTTCATAGTTTTTTACAAACTAGTTAACTGCTGCAGACTGCAGATAGGCATTAAACCTGCATATAGTTATATATTTTATAACAAGAAAAAAGCTTACCTACAGTTAGATATTTTAGAACAGCAAAACTTTTTACCTCCAAGGTATATATTTTAGAACAGCAAAACTTTTTACCTACAAGTTATCTATTTTAGAACAGCAAAAATACTTACCTACAAGTTAGATATTTTAGAACAGCAAAACTACTTACCTACAAGTTAGATATTTTAGAACAGCAAAACTTTTTACCTACAAGTTATATATTTTAGAACAGCAAAACTTTTTACCTACAAGTTATATATTTTAGAACAGCAAAACTTTTTACCTATAACTTATATATTTTAGAACAGCAAAACTTCTTACCTACAAGTTCTATATTTTATATCAGCTTAAAAGCTAATTACCTACAAGTCATATATTTTATAACAGCTGCAAAGCTAATTACCTACAAGTTGTATCATTTATAACAGCTGCAAAGCTACTAACCTACAAGTTTTATATTTTATAACATCAAAACTACTTGTCTAAAAGTTATATATATTATAACAGCAAAACTACGTTGTCTAAAAGTTATATATATATTATAACAGCAAAACTACTTACGTACAAGTTATATATTTTATAACAGCAAAGGACTGTTCTTTGTGTGTAAACTAAGAGTTAAGATGGCACTTAGTAAAATTAGTGTGTCTGAGCTAAAGCAATTACATTTTTCAACATTGCCCATGGAAAGAAAAATGGAAATTAAAATGCTCCGGCCAACACCTAGGCTTAACCTTACCCTGGTAACAAAATGTAAAACTAGAGATTTCAGAAGAGAATTCAAACCCGAGGTATATGATAAATATCCATGGATTTGTGGCTGTGAATTAACTAACAGGCTCTTTTGTTTTTATTGTCTCCTGTTTGCAAAACAAAGTGGTGAATCATGCTGGGTGAGTTCTGGTGTCGCCGATTTATCACATTTAAGTCAAAAAATAAATAAACATAGTTGCTCCCAATCACATTTAAACTCCACATTAGAGTTTAATTTGTTAGGAAGGGTTGATATTCGACAACAACTTGACAGTGCATATCGTTTAAATATTAAAAAACATAATGAGCAAGTAACGAAAAATCGTTATGTTCTTTCGAAAATAATTAATTGTATTTTATTTTGCGCCGCATTTGAACTTGCACTTCGAGGACATGACGAACGCGAGGATTCATTAAATCCAGGCATTTTCAGAGGTCTTATAAACTTCTCAGCAGAACTTGATGCATCTCTAAAAGAACATCTTGCTAGTGCCACTGTTTTTAAAGGAACGTCATAAGAAATTCAAAACGATTTATTAGACTGTATGCTTACTGTTTGCCAGAACCAAATAAAAAAGGAAATCTCAAAAGCAAGTTTTGTAGCAGTGATAGCAGATGAAACAACTGATGTTTCATCTGCCTTCCAATTGGTTGTTGTTTTTCGATACATTATAGGTAACGGTCAACCGGTTGAGAGATTCTGGGAATTCACTAATCCAGCTGGACATGATGCAGAATCTATAGCTACATGTATCCAGAATAATTTGGAAAAAGTTATAGACAACCCAGAAAAATTGATATCCCAGAGTTACGACAGTGCAAGCGTGATGAGTGGTCAGCATGCAGGTGTTCAGGCTATAATTAAACGTACCTACAAGAATGCACATTTTGTGCATTGCTACGCACATCAACTCAATTTGATTGTCAGCCAAGCAAGCAGTCAGAATCAACAAGTTCGAGTATTTTTTTCTAACCTAAGTGACATTACTAACTTTTTTAGTAACTCGCCACAACGGATAGCTATTCTAGATGAAACTGTTAGAAGAAGGATACCTCATGGTTCAGCCACCAGGTGGAATTTCAAGAGTCGAACCGCCAATACAGTGTTTGAAAACAGGGAACAGTTAATTGAATGTATGGAAAAAATAGAGTCAACATCGAAAAAAGAAATAGCTATAAATCAAGCAGGGGCTATTCGGCGTATGTTACAAGACTCGGTATTTGTGTTTTGGCTTTCAGTTTTTCACAATATTATGCCACATGTAGATGTGTTATACAACCAACTTCAGAAAACACTAACAGACGCGGCACTTATTCGAAAACATGTTAACACTTTCCAGCAGACAATGGAAAACGAAAGGAAAAGAAAGGAAAAGACACAGTGATCATGACGATATCAGAAACAGAGGAAACATCAAGGAAAAGGAAGAGAGAAAATATTCACATTACTCAGACTGTGGCAGCTAAAGAGATATGCAATGTTATCACGAATCAAGTAAAAGATAGATTTTCTTTTATAACTCACTACTCGGCTGTTTCTCTCCTCCAAGCTGAAAAATTTGCAGATTACGAGAAAATTTTTCCAAATCAGCTTCTTGAACAAACATCAGCTGTTTATGACATATTACAGAAAGATCGCCTGAAAACGGAACTAGGAGTAATTTACAGAAGACCAGATTTCCGAAATATGAATGGTGCCATCAGTCTTCTACAGTTTGTAATAGAAAATAACTTGGACAGTACTTTCTCGGAGACCTACAAACTGTTGCAAATTATTTCGACTATTCCCGTGACAACTGCTGAGGCTGAGAGATGTTTCTCAACTTTAAAACGAGTTAAGACATTTCTAAGGAGCACCATGACTGAAGAAAGACTGACTGCTCTAGCCATGCTCACAATTGAAAAACAATTGATCAATGACATGCCTACATTCACCGAAAATGTTATTGATTTATTTGCCTCAAAAAAAGACAGGCGGATTGACTTAATTTACAAAAATTGTACTTGAGTTATCAACATTCTGTTTTAATCTTTACCTTTGAAGTTAATTATTAAGCACTAGTGTAATAGAAATAATCTTCTTTTGTAGAAAGTAAAATGTTGGTGTATTTATCTTAATGTTGCCACGGCCTTTTTTGGCTGCAGTATTGCCTAATATCGAACAATGGGGGCTAGGGCAACAATAATTGAGATGTGGTTTTATTTCTCTATAAAGTGGAAGGTTCTTTAAATCCAGGAATATATATATTTTCATAAATTTACATTCAAGATAATTATTATTTCGCAGCTTTGATTAATCATTTGGTTAATATATATGTTATTATATAATTTCACTGAGCATGTATATTTTAAGACTAGACATGGGTATACTGAAGAGTATGGATTCTTGTATATTACTTTAAATATTAGACATGGTCATAATATTAAATATTATACATATATATATATATATATATATATATATATATATATATACTTACTACTGATAATATCTTAATAGTCATTTTGCAAACAGGATCTTCGTTTTATTGTCTCCTGTTTGAAAAACAAAGTGGTGATTCAAGTTGGGTGAGTTATAGTGTCGCCGAAACTCCAAAAATATAAATAATTGCTACCAATCACATTTATAATCCCCATTTCAGTTTATTTTGCTATGAAGGATTGATATTCGCCAACAACTTGTCAGTGCATATTGTTTGAATGTTAAAAAACACAATGATCAAGTAACCACAAATCGTTATGTTCTTTCCAAAATTATGAATTGTATTCTATTTTCCGGCGCATTTGAGCTTTCACTTCGAGCCAGGACATGATGAACGCGATCATTCATTAAATATTGGGAGACTTAAAAGGATTGTTATTTAAGACTTAGTTAATATGATACTAATAATCAGCTATACTATTGACTATTTGAAATCAATTGAATAATCATTTCATATTCTGATATTACATTGCATTTAATTAGAATTCTGTAGTGATTAATTTATTGTAACAATATTTATATTTCCTTATTATCCCACTTTAATATAAATATATTCCATATTTGAAGTCATTCCTTAATAAAGTATAGGAGTATGTAAAACTATATGAAAATTATGTACAAGTCATTTCATATGAAATTTTGTCTTCTATATGCTTGCATCGATTCTGAGCTAGAAAACCGTATATGTGGATTCAATTTCACACCTTCAAAAGTATTGTTAGTCTCATCATTTGTATATCATACAAGGGAAGGGATAATTACTTACTTTCCTGAAGATTGAGCAAATATGAACTAAAGTACAGAATTGTTTCTCTGTCACCCCAAAGAGGTAACATGGTTATCTTGTTTGTAGAGATCTAATCTCATTAAGCGATGAAGTAAAGAATCTTTTGAAGCTTAAACTTTAACAAATGTTCCCTTTGTATATTTTTTAGATATCCTGCCTGTGAGCTGTATTGGAGCATAGTATTTATATATAATTGATGTTACATTTCATAAAAATATATTTCATATCTAAGTACATTACTTTAATACAGTTTGTGTGCATGAAATCATATACAGTTGTATGTAAAAGTTTAGGCACCTCTGACAATTTCCATGATTTTCAGTTATAAATAATTGGCTGTTTGGATCAGTAATTTCATTTTGATCTATCAAATAAATGAAGGACACAGTAAAAATTCAGTAGTGAAATTAGCTTTATTGGATTAACAGAAAATGTGCAATATGCATCAAAACAAAATTAGACAGGTTCATACATTTGTGCACCCTTGTTATTTTGTTGATTTGAATACCTGGAACTACCTAGCACTGATTAATTGGAAGACAAAATTGGTTTGGTGAGCCCATTAAGCCTTAAACTTCATAGACAGGTGTATCCAATCATGAGAAAAGGTTTTAAGGTGGCCAATTGCAAGTTGTTCTCTATGACTCTCCTCTGAACAGTGGCAACATGGGGGCCACAAAACAACTCAATGACCTAAAAACAAAGATTGTTCAACATCATGGTTTAGAGGAAGGCTACAAAAAACGATTGCATAGATTAAAGATGTCAGTGTCCACTGTGAGGAACATAGTCAGCATGGTGAGAGGATATGGAAGACCACAGGCACAGTTCTTGTTAAGGCCAGAAGTGGCAGGCCAAGTAAAATATCGGATAGGCAAAGGATGATAAGAACAGTCAAAAACAGCCCACAGACCACCTCCAAAGACCTGTACTACTGGGAATATTGTTGAGGGTCTCATGGATTCCACTTAATATCAGCAGATACTTGAGAATAATGTTGAGGAATCAGTCACAAACTTCAGTTGCAGTTACCCCCAGGCCGGGGCTGGATATCTCAATAAGACGATGACCAAAAACACTGCTTGGTTCAAATTGGTGGGGCCATTTGATGGGCGTGACCTTAGCAAAGGGGTGTGGCTTTTACAAATGGGTGTGGCTTGATAGAAGGGGCGTGGTTTTTAAAAGGGGCGTGGTTTTTCCAAGGGGCATGGCTTTCTAATAGGGGCAGGGTCTTGTGCACCCCCATCCTAAAAATTCACCAGCCGCCACTGGTTTAAGGCGGTGTTGGTGAACAAATCAGTTGTATGGATTATAAATGTCATATTTATTGTAAGCATAATAATTATGTTTTTGCTTTAAATATATAATCTGTGGTTATATATGTACTATTGTACTATATATTTATTGTTTGTATATTATTGTATAGAGAGTATATACATGCCATTTACACAGTGTGTAATATATTCAGGTTCCTATAGAGGCAGTCATAGGGATGGAGTGCTGGTGAATGTTAGACACCCTAATCAGTGCTCTTGTAGAACAAAGAGATAATTTAGAAAAATAGGGACAGCATTAGAAAATAATGCCCCTAGTATCATACTCCAGCCTCGATATACAGGTTTGTGGCAACCTTTGTAGGTTACCGACATTTTTCTGATCTAGAACCACCCCATACACAGCAAATCTTCTACACTCTGTGCACCTCCAGCAATGCTGACAAACAGCCCAACAGCAGTTTACCCTCCCAGCCCAGAACTCCCTCCTCAGGGCACAGAGCAAGGACAGTGAGAGTGGCCTTTAGTTTAGCACCATTAAGTTGTCCTCTAAGCTAGAGTTCCCCCAAACAGAACATAAGGGACAGTGAAATTGTTAGTGACAAAGACAATTAAACTAGTAGCAGAAATTGCCCTACCAGTCCAGATCCTGCCTGCTGATCACACAGAATGTGTTGACCACTAGTGCAGCAGCTTGCCATTCCCCAGGACAGCTACCCAGGTTCCCACTCCCCATAATAATCCAGCTTTCTTTCCAGAAAGAATCCTGTTTCTCCATGCATTGCTCAAACCATAGCAGCAGGTTAGTAGCAAGTCTGAGTGTTGCGTATTATAAAGCAGCCTGTCAGCCTGGCTCAGACCATAGTAGCAGGTTAGTAGCAAGTCTGAGTGTTGCGTATTATAAAGCAGCCTGTCAGCCTGGCTCAGACCATAGTAGCAGGTTAGTAGCAAGTCTGAGTGTTGCGTATTATAAAGCAGCCTGTCAGCCTGGCTCAGACCATAGTAGCAGGTTAGTAGCAAGTCTGAGTGTTGCGTATTATAAAGCAGCCTGTCAGCCTGGCTCAGACCATAGTAGCAGGTTAGTAGCAAGTCTGAGTGTTGCGTATTATAAAGCATCCTGTCAGCCTGGCTCAGACCATAGTAGCAGGTTAGTAGCAAGTCTGAGTGTTGCGTATTATAAAGCAGCCTGTCAGCCTGGCTCAGACCATAGTAGCAGGTTAGTAGCAAGTCTGAGTGTTGCGTATTATAAAGCAGCCTGTCAGCCTGGCTCAGACCATAGTAGCATAGTAGCCTTGGAAGTGCTGGTTTAGTAATTTAGTAATTAAGGTCCTCTATGCCTAAACGACTATGAGAGGATTAAATGGGAGCATAAGAAATATATTAAAGGGCCAGAATGAACTCGTGTAAATTGCTTAGAGATAGGGAAAATTTCAAGAAATTGAAAAGATCATACCATTTTACTCTCAATGGATGAAGAAAAGGCATTTGGCAGGGTGAAGTGTTTTTTTATGGTTATTACCCTGTCTCTTAGAATTTAGTCATATTGAAGGGTTAAGGGAAGTAATGGGTTAAAGGGAGACTTTTCTAACATCTCAGTGGTGCAAGACAAAGCAGTTGAATTAAAGATAACACCAATATTTGGGGGACTCAGATAGGAGAGATACCTTATAAAATATCATTATTTGGTCACTCCTTAACTTAGCAATTAAACATATACCAGGAGTATCATCAATTCCTTCTCACCTCATCCTTAGGAATTCCTCCTTCCTATATGTTCATACATATGCATCACACCAGTAAATTGATATATGTAAAATGTTATACTATCCCAGTGCATTTAGGCAATGTCATTTATTGTATTGTCCCAAAAACTCAATAAAAATATTATACTCAAATAAAGAAAGTAATCTGCTGCAAACCAACTGTTTTTCCCAAGAATACGTGAATGTGGCTCTATCATTGTGGTTATTCCTTAGGTGCTTTCACTTCTTACTTGCTCTTTTTAACTTTTAAATCTCAGTTTAAACCATTCAATTGGATCAACTGATGAGAAGATACTTGCAAAATAGAAAAGAATATTAAAAAAACATACATTTGCCATACGTAGGTGTGATATAAAAGGTTTCTTATTATAGCGAAACTTGTTTTAGTTCTCTCTGTGCATTTCCTCAGTCAAACAAGAAGCTATAATCCCTGAATCAAATAGAAATAGCTGATGAATCCTGTTATCTGAAAGGTGACATTCCCATCTTTTAATCAGTAGTAACTGAGATATCCACATTGATGTGGGTTATAGGGGAATCTTAATAGTCATTTCCCCGTGATAATTTCAACAATAAATATTTTAATAAAATGTAATATATAAATCTTTAATCTAGGCTAGGGGCGGCAAACTTTCAGCATGAGTGCCTAAATTAGCAGGCACTTCACCTCTGGGCAACCACAGTAATTGCAGTACTTAAGTAATTAGCACTATATATGAGCAGTACAGATTTACTTGATTATATATATTTTATTTTTCAAGGAAACATTAACTTCAATATCCCTTTAAAGGGACATGAAACACATTTTTTTCCTTTCATTATTCAGATAGAGCATTTGATTTTAAACAGCTTTCCAGTTTACTTCTGTTATCTAATGTGTTTTGTTCTCTTGGTATCTTTTGTTGAAAAGGATTCATAGGCTCAGGAGCTGCTGATTGGTGGCTGCATGTATATGCCTCATGTTATTGGCTTACACAATGTGTTCTGCTAGCTCCCATAAGTGCATTGCTGCTCCTTCAACAAAGATACCATGAAAAAATTTGTAACATAATCCATAAGTAGTAATGTATTTTTCATTTTTATCCCTATATCTACTAGTACACCAAATGTGGAGCAATAATATTGCTTGATTTAGAAAGGGTATACAATTTTAATAGAGTTTCTAATTTACTTTTTTATGTAATATACTTCATTCTCTTGCAACATTGAACATAAGCTTTCTGTGTTTTCAGACTCCCATTGACTTCTATGGCATCCACGACCTCAAGGGTGGTGGATTGAAAACTTGGTACGCTGCGTCGGAATACACGCAATCGAACCTATAAATGTTTGATAAATTTGGAAAAGGTTCAAATAGAGTCGAATCTGAATTCAAAACATCTGTAATGACGCAAGCATCGAGCAAGAGTCGGCTTGAGATCGCGGGATCATATATTACGTCACAAATGTCAACATTTGCCGATCTTGACACTTTGATAACTACGGCGGATCAATCTCGCGACAAATACGATGTGGAATTCATGTGTATTTTCAGTTGACGCTTTGATAAATAGACCCCATAGGGTAGTAACACAACATTTGCGTAGCAAAGTCAGGAAACGGATGCGTATGATTGTGCTTGCGTACTATTTGCGAAAAGACCTGGCAAAAGTCTTCATTTAGCGCATTGCCCATGCGTGTATAAATAAACCACGCGTAGCTAATGCACCCCTTCTAACGCAAAACTCTAAATCTAGGCGTAAATGTTTTCATGTGTGCTAACCCAACAGCGTTAAGATATAAACTGAGATATTCCTATGTTTTTCATATATAAAATAATGTACTTTTCATTATGAAAGGATGCCGCTTGGATGAAGATGCCGCTTGTATTCAGTTACTTGACCGCAAACCAGGGCTCCAATCCACATATATATATATAATCTATGTGTCTATGTGTTTTACTGTATATTTACTGTACATATTTCAAATGCCAATGTTCTTCACTTACAGGATTATGTTATTTTTGTTCTTAAATACATTTTTCTATATATATGTTTATGCCTATACCTGCATATCTATGCCTATAGATATATTGGTATAGATATGTATTTTACAAGAACATTTAAAAAAATATTTCAATAAAAAGTACAGGTAGCCCTCAGTTTACGCCGGGGTTAGGTTCCAGAAGGAATGGTTGTAAATCGAAACCGTTGTAAATAGAAACCCAGTTTATAATGTAAGTCAATGGGAAGTGAGGGAGATAGGTTCCAGGCCCCTCTCAAAATTGTCATAAGTAACACCTAATACATTATTTTTAAAGCTTTGAAATGAAGACTTTAAATGCTAAACAGCATTATAAACCTAATAAAATAATCACACAACACAGAATATATAATTAAACTAAGTTAAATGAACAAAAACATTTGCTAAATAGCATTATAAAACTAATAAAATAATCACACAACACAGACTTCACTTTGCATTTTTCTGCAAACATTTCTTTCTATGCATTCCAATCTGGACTGATTTACAGACAGGAAGATTTTGTTCCTTTGAAATCTGCTCGATAGCTCAGGTCTGGTTAAACTGATTCATTTCAGCTTGCTTGGCTTTGCTGCAACACAAGCGGACAGCTCCACCTATTGGCTATTTTAATAACTGCACTGCTTCTCAGTATTTTCAATAGCAGTCACATGACTGGAAAAAAAGGTTGTTATTCTGAAACGGTGTAAATTGAACCGTTGTAAAACGAGGGCCACCTGTACATTATTTTCTATGTGAAGAACATAGGAATGTAATATATGCATTTTATTCATCGTGTTTAACGATTTAGATCTTAACGCGATCGGGTTAGCGTACATGAAAACATAGTATTCGTAAGGCGCGTTATTGAAATATTACATATTAAATATATATTTTTAAAAAAATATCAATTATTAAAGGGACACTGAACTCAGATAAAACTTTTCCAAAATTAAAAAAAAGAATAAAACAAAGAACGTTTCAATCTATCTGTTCTAAATCATTACCGTTTTGCCGAAAACTTGCTTCAATTTTTTAACTGTTTCCAAACCCACTCCGTGGGTACCATTTTCAGTTGTCCAATCAGTTGTCCAATCAGGGCTGACAACCCAGGTTGGAATATGGTGACACTTAGCCGCGATGCGCATGTGCAAGCTTGCGCAACGTCATTGAAGACGTCACTCTTTTGCTGTCTGTTCTGAATGTAGGAGACATGTTCCCATGTGCTTGCAGGTAGTATTGGCTTCACATGAAGAAAAGCGCATGCGCGATAAAAACGGCCAGAATGTGCATGTGCAATACACCGAGAAAATATTATAATTATATGCAAAGAAACGGGCGCCAATTGGCGGAAGCAATGAGGCATTGCACAGCCCATATTAGTGGGTTAAAACGTTTTTTACATGATTAATGGATCGTTCAAGGTTTGCAGTAAGTGCTTTTATTACTTTTATATAGAGCAATAGTTTTTAACATTGTTTTGCACAGAATTTTTTTCTCACAATAATCCTTTAAAAATTATTAAACATACTGTAAATTTTTTTTAAATAATCCATAGATTATATCTATATATTTTATAGTATGTTTAATATTTTTTATAATTTTTTTCATATTTTATATGTAATATTTCAATAACGCACCTTAAAAATTATATGTTTTCATGGGTGCTAACCCAACAGCGTTAAGATATAGGGGCCCATTTATCAAAGGGCTTGCGGACCTGATCCGACACTGCGGATCAGGTCCGCAAGACCTCGCTAAATGCGGAGAGCAATACGCTCTCCACATTTAACATTGCACCAGCAGCTCACAAGAGCTGCTGGTGCAACGCCGCCCCCTGCTGACTCGCGGCCAATCGGCCGCCAGCAGGGAGCTGTCAATCAACCCGATCGTATTCGATCGGGTTGATTTCCGGCGGTTCCTGTCCGCCTGCTCAGAGCAGGCGGACAGGGTTATGAAGCAGCGGTCTTTAGACCGCTGCTTCATAACTTGTGTTTCTGGCGAGTCTGAAGACTCGCCAGAAACACGGCCCTTCAAGCTCCATACGGAGCTTGATAAATGGGCCTGATAAACTGAGATATTCCTATGTTTTTCATATATAAAATAATGTACTTTTCATTATGAAAGGCTTAGTAAAGGATGCAAAAATTATTTTTAAAAAAAAATAAATAAAACGATTCTGTTATAATTATAAGTTAATATACTTACTATTTCCAAAAAACGAAGCTCTGAGCAAGTTTAAAAGTATAAATTATTTTCTCTTCTTACATAACTTCTTCCAACCCCCTCCAAAAGACGGTCTATCAAGCTCTTCTTCGTGCATAAATTATCTTCTCAAATTAGCATACAATAACCCATGCACATTTTAAAGAATTTATACACGCATGGGCAATGCGCTAAATGAAGACTTTTGCCAGGTCTTATCGCAAATAGTACGCAAGCACAATCATATGCATCCGTTTCCTGACTTTGCTACGCAAATGTTGTGTTACTACTCTATGGGGTCTTTTTATCAAAGCGTCAACTGAAAATACGCTTGCATTTCGCATCGTATTTGTTGCGAGATTCATCCGCCGTAGTTATCAAAGAGTCAAGATTGGCAAATGTTGACATTTGTGACGTAATATACGATTCCGCGATCTCAGTCCGACTCAGATCTATGCTTGCGTCATTACAGATGTTTCGAATTCAGATTCGACTCTATTTGAACCTTTTCCAAATTTATCAAACATTTATAGGTATGCTTGCGTGTATTCCGACGCAGCGTACCTAGTTTTCAATCCGCCACCCTTGAGGTCGTGGATGCCATAGAAGTCAATGGGAGTCTGAAAACACAGAAAGCTTATGTTCGATGTTGCAAGAGAATGAAGTATATTACATAAAAAAAGTAAATTAGAAACTCTATTAAAATTGTATACCCTTTCTAAATCAAGCAATATTATTGTTCCACATTTGGTGCACTAGTAGATATAGGGATACAAATGAAAAATACATTACTACTTATGGATTATGCTACAAATTTGTCTCTCATTACAAGGGGACAATATTATTTCAACAAATTTGTTGAAAAGTTTTGCCCCAAACTTGTTGCACTAATAGATATAGAGATAACAATTAAATAAATACACAACATAATATAGCTAACTTCCTTTTTATTTTTTGTGAAAAATCTATGTGCACCATGTTTAAGCCATGTAATACAAGTCCCACTCACCACTTCGCACCAATTTTGACGCGACACTTTTCGCACCAATTATGACGCAAACTCCTAAACAACCCACACACTAGTGAATTTTTCAACCACTTTTGATTGGAATATGCATAATCACATGATTTATGACATCAGCCAATCTGATTCAAATATACATTTGAAACTATCACTAATGAATCAAATTGCTCGATATTTGTGTCATTTATCACTCAGCAGAACTTGTAAGTGCCATTTGTTACATTGTGTATTATACTTTAAAAGTATGTATATGTGAATTTAGAATTAAAGATAAACATTGATGCTGACATTAGGACACACAATGTAATATTTTAGACAAGGATTTTAAAATTCGAACTGATATTTGATTCAATATAATCTTAAACTGATAGCTCAAAGGGATAGCCCACCTAACACTAAACTGTCATGATTCAGATACAGCAGAAATTAAAATCACCTCTTTACTGTCATGCTATTTTCAGTGTATTTCTTCCTTCTCTTGAATTTATTTTTCAGTAAGAAATGTCATCTTATATGCCAGCCCATTTTATAACACCTGTGAAGGGGTGGTTTTTAAAACTAGATTGCAATCAGGAGGGGTTACACAGGTACAGAGAGAAAACTGGCCCAGCTCTTAAAATATCCATTGATTGTGAATAAATACATATGATACCCTGATTACATGTTATATTTGCAATTATTCCTGCTAAGAATAATAATAAATATACACTATATACATATACAGGGAGTGCAGAATTATTAGGCAAATTAGTATTTTGACCACATCATCCTCTTTATGCATGTTGTCTTACTCCAAGCTGTATAGGATCGAAAGCCTACTACCAATTAAGCATATTAGGTGATGTGCATCTCTGTAATGAGAAGGGGTGTGGTCTAATGACATCAACACCCTATATCAGGTGTGCATAATTATTAGGCAACTTCATTTCCTTTGGCAAAATGGGTCAAAAGAAGGACTTGACAGGCTCAGAAAAGTAAAAAATAGTGAGATATCTTGCAGAGGGATGCAGCACTCTTAAAATTGCAAAGCTTCTGAAGCGTGATCATCGAACAATCAAGCGTTTCATTCAAAATAGTCAACAGGGTCGCAAGAAGCGTGTGGAAAAACCAAGGCGCAAAATAACTGCCCATGAACTGAGAAAAGTCAAGCGTGCAGCTGCCAAGATGCCACTTGCCACCAGTTTGGCCATATTTCAGAGCTGCAACATCACTGGAGTGCCCAAAAGCACAAGGTGTGCAATACTCAGAGACATGGCCAAGGTAAGAAAGGCTGAAAGACGACCACCACTAAACAAGACACACAAGCTGAAACGTCAAGACTGGGCCAAGAAATATCTCAAGACTGATTTTTCTAAGGTTTTATGGACTGATGAAATGAGAGTGAGTCTTGATGGGCCAGATGGATGGGCCCGTGGCTGGATTGGTAAAGGGCAGAGAGCTCCAGTCCGACTCAGACGCCAGCAAGGTGGAGGTGGAGTACTGGTTTGGGCTGGTATCATCAAAGATGAGCTTGTGGGGCCTTTTCAGGTTGAGGATGGAGTCAAGCTCAACTCCCAGTCCTACTGCCAGTTTCTGGAAGACACCTTCTTCAAGCAGTGGTACAGGAAGAAGTCTGCATCCTTCAACAAAAACATGATTTTCATGCAGGACAATGCTCCATCACATGCGTCCAAGTACTCCACAGCGTAGCTGGTAAGAAAGGGTATAAAAGAAGAAAATCTAATGACATGGCCTCCTTGTTCACCTGATCTGAACCCCATTGAGAACCTGTGGTCCATCATCAAATGTGAGATTTACAAGGAGGGAAAACAGTACACCTCTCTGAACAGTGTCTGGGAGGCTGTGGTTGCTGCTGCACGCAATGTTGATGGTGAACAGATCAAAACACTGACAGAATCCATGGATGGCAGGCTTTTGAGTGTCCTTGCAAAGAAAGGTGGCTATATTGGTCACTGATTTGTTTTTGTTTTGTTTTTGAATGTCAGAAATGTATATTTGTGAATGTTGAGATGTTATATTGGTTTCACTGGTAAAAATAAATAATTGAAATTGGTATATATTTGTTTTTTGTTAAGTTGACTAATAATTATGCACAGTAATAGTCACCTGCACACACAGATATCCCCCTAAAATAGCTATAACTAAAAACAAACTAAAAACTACTTCCAAAACTATTCAGCTTTGATATTAATGAGTTTTTTGGGTTCATTGAGAACATGGTTGTTGTTCAATAATAAAATTAATCCTCAAAAATACAACTTGCCTAATGATTCTGCACTCCCTGTAGTGGTATAAATAAACACAGAGATATGAAAGACAACAATGTTTCGAACAAAAAAAGGAATTTAGGGACATGTAAATATATTTGAAAAATATTTCTGACATAACACACACACACAAATATATATAAAAAAAAATATATATATATATATATATATATATATATATATATATATATATATACACACACACACAAGTATGTGCAAAGACATATGTACAAATTCTAGCATTAATAATCATTTCTAAAAAAATTAGATAAAAGCATACCATGACTTCTAGAAATACAAATACACATTAATTTATGTGAAAGTATCATATAACAGATTTTTTTGTATAACAAATAAATATAAAATAACTTTCTATGAGATATTGTTTGTTGATGTATAAATGTAGCTATTTCTTGGACATTAACAGTTGAAAAATAAAAGATTAGCTTTAGAGAAATGTGCTTGTTCATGGCCAGTAATGAAATGGTACAAATAAAGTTTGGAAAAACCAGAGTAATCGCGACATTGATGATTGTTAATTAACAACAGTCCGATTCTCTTCGCACCGTACTTGATGCTCGTGTTTTTGACGGCCTTTTTGATAAATAAGGGGATCATATTCAGATCCGCGTCAGCGATGTCTGGCGAGCGTATTGACGCCGGCAAATGCACTGAGATTGATGCTTTGATAAATTAACCCCTATGTATGAAAGCTAAACTGTCAAATACAAAGATCTATTATGCTGTCATGTTTCTATACATACGTCTATAATAAAATCTATTGAGCTGTTCAGTTTGTGAAGGTGACGTTTTCATTCAGTTTGTGTATTTCTACAAATTGATTCCAGTAATTAACATATTATGTAATTAAACATATCTTTTGACAATTAACATGATTTTTTATTTATGGAGGTATGTATTAGAAGTAAATAATTGTGTATATTTTTCAAATGCACTAAATATGTTAATAAGTACAGAATATGCATACATTTGAACAGCGTATGATACTACATCTTATTTTAAACATACAATACATAATATACTAATTATAATAATATTCTGTTTAATTTTTTAAACTCTAATCTATATATTATAAATGTATCGAAATATGTACAGTACATTATCTTTCAGCTTATTGTAATCTATTTCATTGATCAAGTTTAATAAACATAATTAGTTTGCACTGTGTGTCTTGCTAACTCTCACTTTCTCTCTCACAGTATCTTTTACTTTAGATTTATCATTGTGTATTACTTGAATTCTCCATTGCTCTATCCTTTTAGCTTTTAAAATCCATTTATATTTCTCTCTCTATTATTCTCCTTTGCTCTATCCCTGTATCATTTCATCTACCTTTATTTTTCAATCTGTGTCTCTTTTATTCTCCTTTGCTCTTTCCCTTTATATTTAACCCCTCCCTTTCTCTTTCCATGTTTGTCTCTATCTTATTCTCCTTTTCTCTTTCCCTCTATCTTTACCCCACTTTTCTCTTTCCCTCTATCTTTACCCCACTTTTCTCTTTCCCTCTATCTTTACCCCACTTTTCTCTTTCCATTTCTCTTATTATCTCTTTGTCTCTCTTATTCTCTATTGATCTCTTCCTCCCTCCTTTTCTATTTTAGTCTTTTTCTATATTATTCTCCTTTGCTCTCTCCTTTTATCTTTAACCCTCTCTTTCTCTTTCCATGTTTGTCTCTATTTTATTCTCCTTTGCTCTCTCTTACTTTATCTTTACCCCTTCTTTTCTCTTTCCATCTGTGTCTCTCTGATTCTCAATTTCTCTCTCACTCTATCTTTACCTCTCCTGTTCTCTTGCCATATTTATCTCTCTTATTCTCCTTTGCTCTCTCCCTCTAGATTTACCCCTCCTTTTATCTTTTCACCCTTTTCTCTCTTATTCTCCTTTGCTTTCTTCCTCTATCTTTACCCCTCTTTTTCTCTTTTCATCTATTTCTCTCTTATTCTCCTTTGTTCTCTCCCTCTATCTTTACCCTTCCTTTTCTCTTTTCATCTTTTTCTATCTTATTCTCCTTTGCTCTGTCCCTTTATCTTTAAGCCTCCTTTTCTCTTTCCATGTTTGTCTCTCTGATTCTCAATTTATCTCTCCCTTTATCTTTACCCCTCCTGTTATCTTGCCATCTTTGTCTCTCTTATTCTCCCTTTTCTCTATCCCTCTATCTTTACCCCTCCTGTTCTCTTGCCATCTTTGTCTCACTAATTCTCATTTGCTCTCTCCCTCTATATTTACCCCTCATTTTTAACACTCATTTTAAATTTAAAGTGACAGTCTACAATAGAATGCTTATTGTTTTACAAGATAGATGATCCCTTTATTACCCATTCCCCAGTTTTTCACAACCAACAAAGTTATATTAATATACTTTTTACCTCTGTTATTACCTTGTATCTAAGCATCTTCTGACAGCCCCCTGATCACACAACTGGGACTATTTAAAATCTATTGAGTTCCATTTAGTATTGTATTGTGCTAACTCTTAAATAACTTCCTGGGCGTGAACACATTGTTATCTGTATGGCCCACATGAACTATTAGTCTCCTATTGTGAAAAGCAAATAAAATAGCTTGTGATAAGGAGCCTGTCAATAGAGCCTTTGAAACAGGCATAAATTTAGAGGTTTATGTGTTATAAAGTATATTAATCTAACAATGTTGGTTGTGCAAACCCGTGGAATGGGTAGTAAAGGCGTTATCTATCTTTTTAAAAAATAACATTTTTTGTGTAAACTGTCCCTTTAAAGGTGTGAATCTAATATTATACTTTGCTCTATCCCTTTATCTCTAGCCCTCGCTTCCTCTTTCCATCTGTGTCTCTCATATTCTAACATTGAAGTATTACATTGAAGTATTATAATAAAAAATCATGAATATTACATTTAGTATTAAACTCATGTAATTTATATTGATCATAGATTTTTAAAAAAAATATTAACTAATTATTTAATTAAATGTTATACTTTTTATTTGTATTATTATTTTCTTTAAAAAGAAATCGAGCATAAGAGCAGACACAATTTTTCTTAATTACATGTATAAAATATTTATGATTGTAGTGTAAATATATTTACCAAACACAAATTAATACCCAAATGATGAAACCAAAAATTTCCTGCTCATAAGTTTATATTCAAAAAAATGATAACAAGATAACGAATATTTTGTTTTTAATATTAGCAACTGAGAAAATCAAATAAAAAAGAATGTTCCCTATCAATAATTACAATTTGAATTAGAATAGACAATATTTTTAATGTCTTTATAATTTTTCAATGTGTAAACTGTATTAGTATTTTTGTTAGAAAACAAATACACCTAGATTACGACTTTTGCGGTGCTAACAAGCAGTTTATGCTCACCTACAGACTGGTATTACAGGTTTTTAGAAACCCGGCGTTAACCGCAAAAAAGTGAGCGAAGAGCAAAACTTTGCTCCACATCTCACCTCAATACCATCGCTGCTTACGTTAGCGGTGAGCCGGCTGAACCTGCTTGTGCACGATTTCCCCATAGGAATCAATGGGGGAGAGACGGCTGAAAAAAAAAAACCTAACACCTACAAAAAAGCAGGGTAATTCCTATGGGGAAATAAAAGTTATGTCTACACCCTAAAATGAACCCCGAGTCTAAACACCCCTAATCTTACACTTATTAACCCCTAATATGCTGCCCCCAACATCGCTGATACCTACATTATATTATTAACCCCTAATCTGCCGCTCCGGATACCGCTGCCACCTACATTATACTTATGAACCCCTAATCTGCTGCCCCCAACATCGCCGAACCCTACATTATATTTATTAACCCCTAATCTGCCGCCCCCAATCTCGCCGCAACCTAACTACATTTATTAACCCCTAATCTGCCGCCCCAACGTCGCCACCACTATAATAAAGTTATTAACCCCTAAACTTAATTCTAACCCTAAGCCTGAACCCCCCTAACTTAAATATAATTTAAATAAATCTAAATAAAATTACTACAATTAACTAAATAATTCCTATTGAAAACTAAATACCTATAAAATAAACCCTAAAATAGCTACAATGTAACTAATAGTTACATTGTAGCTATCTTAGGGTTTATTTTTATTTTACAGGCAACTTTGTATTTATTTTAACTAGGTAAAATAGTTATTAAATAGTTATTAACTATTTAATAACTACCTAGTTAAAATAAAGACAAATTTAAAATTGTAAAATTAAACCTAACCTGTTACAATTACACCTAACACTACACTATAATTAAATTAATTACCTTAATTAAATACAATTAATTACAATTAAATAAAATTATCTAAAGTACAAACCCCTCCCCACTAAATTACAGAAAATAATAAAGAAATTACAAGATTTCTAAACTAATTACACCTAATCTAATCCCCCTAACAAAATAAAAAAGCCCCCCCCAAAATAAAAAAAGCCCTACCCTACACTAAATTACAAATAGCCCTTAAAAGGGCCTTTTGCGGGGCATTGCCCCAAAGTAATCAGCTCTTTTACCTGAAAAAAAAACAACAACAATTCCCCCCCCCAACATTAAAACTCACCACCCACACAACCAACCCTACTCTAAAATCCACCCAATCCCCCCTTAAAAAAAAACTAACCCCCTAAAGATCACCTTACCGGGAGATGTCTTCACCCAACTGGGCTGAAGTCCTCAACGAAGCTGGGAGAAGTCTTCATCCAAGCCGGGCGAAGTGGTCCTCCAGACGGACCGAAGTCTTCATCCAGACGGCATCTTCTATCTTCATCCATCCGGTGCGGAGCGTGTCCATCTTCAAGACATCCGATGCGGAGCATCCTCTTGTTCCAATGGCTAAATACAGAATGAAGGTTCCTTTAAATGACGTCATCCAAGATGGCGTCCCTTCAAATCCGATTGGCTGATAGATTGGTTAATAAATGTAGGTAGGTTGCGGCGATGTTAGGGCCGGCAGATTAGGGGTTAATAATATTTAAATAGTGTTTGCGATGCGGGAGTGCGGCAGTTTAGGGGTTAATATATTTATTATAGTGGCGGCGATGTCCGGTTCGCCAGATTAGGGGTTAAAATATTTATTTTAGTGTTTGCGATGTCGGAGGTGTTAATAGGTTTATGGGTGTTAGTGTACTTTTTAGCACTTTAGTTAAGAGTTTTATGCTACGGCATTGTAGTGTAAAACTCTTAACTACTGGCTTTAAAATGCGGTACCAGTCTTGACAGGAGGGGGTTTACTGCTCACTTTTGGTCAGACTCGTAATACCGGCGCTATGCAAGTCCCATTGAAAATATAGGATACGCAATTGACGTAAATGGATTTGCGGTATTTCCGAGTCTGGCGAAAAAAGTGACCTGTACCTGCAAGACTCGTAATTCCAGCGGGCGTTAAAATGCTGCTTTTTAAGCCTAATGCAAGACTCGTAATCTAGCCGATAGAAAATAAAATCCTGTATTTGTTCTCTAATATCTGAATACACACTCTGTTGAGACAAGGTTAAAGGCACGTTACCTAAGTGTTAAACTGTTTGAGCTATTGAGTTTAACCCCTTCATGCCCACAACCGCAATATTGATACTTTTAAAGGCTTAATTTGTAACATAAGCTATTTTGAATTATAATTTAAATTTAAAATAGATATTTTCATGTGTCAATAATTTAATATTTAAATCCATTTTTCCATTTTTGTGTTAGATGAAGATTTGGATGAAGCTATTAATAACACGGATGACCTAGCTATAATGGTTATTATTTTGCATGTTTATCATTAGAAATGTTTTATATGTGTGAAAGTAAAAATATAAATAAAATAAATTTATATCTAAATTATTATATTTTTAATTAATGATAATAAATTATTTTTTTTATTTAGAGACAACAATTCATCGAAAAACAAAATAATCGACCTCTGCCAATGGATCCTTTATTAATTCATATGTTAGATCCTATAATTGAAAATGAACAACAGAATAATTCCAGTGATGATAGTACTATTGATGATAATGAGGAAACTCAACGTAGAGGAAACAATAACTGGTGTACATGTGAGAACTGCATGATTATGCCTACATGGCGTGAATCTTTGTGTTGCAGGGAAGTTAGAAATATAGATCCACTTAGAACGGGGAATATGGTCTGCATTACGGAACACAATTATTTCAATAAACTTACTGACAGGCAACAACTTTTTGAATTACATTGTTATCGTAGAGATAACAGAGGACGATGTAGAAGACGCATACGTCCATTACAGGTAAGGTAATTCATAACCTACCTATTTTTTAAAATGTAATATTTTTAATTTAAAGTGTCATAAAACACGTTGAGATCTGTGCATATCCTAAAAGGCCCAATTAAGTAAAAATAGTTTACATTAAACATTTGTTTAAATATTGCTTGCAAGTATTTTAAAATCATTTTCAAAAATAAGCAAAATTAGTTACAAACCTGTTCTGTTGGAAGAAGTCTGCTTCACCCACCCTTATCGGTGTTTAGACACAGGCATTGTATTTAAACTGAGTTTACAGCTTCTAGGCATGCTTCAGCTTTTAATCCATGCTCACTTTTGCATTCTACCAAAACAACAATAGATATAGATACAGTCATAGAAAGAAATTTGTGTAAGGTGTTAAAGATTTACAATTCAGAAACTAAAAAGAAAGGGTTAATGGCGAGGCACTGCAGTATAAATTTGCAGGTAAAGTAATTAAAGTTCATATTATTATATTTTGTCTCTATCCCAACTTGTTTTATGTCCCTTTAAATAATTAAAATGTTAAATAATTAGATTTAATTAAAGGTCTAGTCCAAATCAAACTTTAATTATTCACATAGGGCATGCAATTTTAAACAATTTTCAATTTAACTTTGATCACCAATTTTGCTTTTTTCAAATGGTATTCTTATTTTAAAGATAAATCTAGGAGGTTCATATGCTAATTTCTAAGCCCTTAAAGGCTTGCCTCTTAGCATTTTGACACTTTTTCACCACTAGAGAATGTTAGTTCATGTGTTTTATATAGATAACAATGTGCTCATGCACGTGGAGTTCCTAGGAGCAAGCACTGAATGTCTAAAATGCAAGTCTGTTAAAAGAACTTAAAGAAGTGAAATAAGGGTCAGTTTCCAAAGGTTTAGATACAAGATAATCACAGAGCTAAAAAGTGTATTAATATAACTATTAATATGACTGTGTTGGTTATGCAAAACTATGGAATGGGTGATAAAGGTATTATCTATCTTTTAAAACAATAAATATTCTGGTGTATACAGTCCCTTTTAATATTTTTAAATATTAATTCTAATTTAATTTTTTTTTCTTTATTGTTGAATAATTACGGGGAATATCGAAAAGTGACGTATCGTGCATTCACTTTGTGGGCTCATGGACATTCAGGACCATTGATCCGGAGACCAATACCATCTTGTGTGGTCAACACTATTAGGAGGGAATTTGCCATAGCCAGACAACATTTACATGGTATTTCACACTGTTGACTGGTATGTAAAAGTTCAGTTCCTTGGGAAATCGGCACCACTGTGTATGCCAGTGCACCAGTGACAAGGGTTAACTGCAGATACCCCAAGTGTCAAATGAGTAAACAAATAGTCACCAGCACTGCTTAGTAACTTGCAAAACTTTTATTGAAGATACATTAAAAGCGACGTTTCGGGGCTTAACCCCTTAGTCATGCTAAAGGTACATACACATTATAATGGTCTTTTAAACACAATTCTTGGCGCCAAAACTGTCCACTAAAGGACTTTGGGCTCCATCTAGTGGTCATTTTGTTCATATAGCATTTCAATATATTCCAAAGTGTATGTAGCTGCTAAAAACAATATATCAAACCTATACAGTATGGCAGTAATGGGATACACTGTTATCCTAATTGTTTAATTACTACTTTGTATGAACTTTTTCCTTTTATCATAACAGGATATGAATAGATTAATCACTCATATATTATTTAAAGAACGAAAAATAAAAAGTAAAATATAAAAAATAAATACATGGCTAAATTGCATGTGATGAGCTCCAAATATTTTGATGAAAACAGGTGGAAATTTAGATGCAAAATAAATATAAATAATATATGGTCAAAGGCGTAAGTCAAAAGTAACTAATCAAAAGAAGCAGGACACATCAAAATCTCTATTGAGGCCCTTAGGTATAAGGGTCTCTAGCTTATGGATCCACCACATTTCTTTCTGTTTTAGTATTTTTCCCTATCCATTCCATTTCTAGGCACCTTGATTTGCTCTATGATCTGCCACCTCAGTTGCCATGACCATGTTCCAAAAAATGTTTTGTCAAAGGGGCCTCCAGATTTTTTCTCCTTATGTTGGAGCGGTGTAGACTCAACCGCTCCCTGACTTTTTGATTGGTCTCCCCTAAGTAAAACAGGGAACAAGGACATTTAATTAGGTATATCACAAAGGTGCTATCGTAAGTGTTAAACCCTTCAATATTGAATCGCCTCCCACTATGTGGATGAAAAAAATTAGGGCCTTTGATTATTGAACTGCAACTCATGCAGCCAAGACAAGGGTAGCTGCCATTCTTCTTACTACTTATATAGGATTGGTTGTCTATTTTACTTGTGCCTATATCAGATTTTACTAAATGTTCACGTATATTTCTGACCCTTCTATAGGCTATAAGAGGGGGTTCCTTAAAAAACTCTATATGTTGGTTACAATCCCTGAGTATATGCCAGTGTTTCCTTATAACTTTGGTGATTGTATTGCTGTGTGGATTATATTGCGAGACAAAATCTAATCTGTCATTATTGTTCTTCTTATCCACCTTAGGGGTGGGGTTTTGAATCTCTTTGATCTTTTTATTGAAAAGCCTTAAAGGATAGCTCCTTCTAAAAATGTCATTTTCATCTCTTTTAGTCTTCCCTGTTTGTCTTTTCACTGACTATTCTTTGAACCCTGAGTAACTGACTCTTGGGCCAAGAATCTATTAGTCTCCTAGGGTGGAAACTATCATATTTTAAAAGAGTGTTTTGTCTGTTTCCTTGGAGTATAAATCTATTTGTAATGTATTAGCTCCCTTGGATATCTTAGTGTCCAAGAAAGTTATTGATTCCTGACTGTATGTTAAGGTAAACTGTAGACCCCTCACCTTAGAATTAAGGTGCCCAACGCTGCCCCACCAAAGCCAAACACATCATCGATGTAGCGCCACCATACTGCGCCATGTGTTTTAAACAGATCGTTCTCATAAACCATTTTCTCCACAAATTCATTCATGTAGAGATTGGCGTATGATAAGGGAACATTGGAACCCATGGCCGTTCCTTTATCTTGGACAAACCATTCATCCTGGAAGAGAAAGAAATTCCAGTACAAGATTAAACTTAACAATTTCTCAATGAACTCACACTGAGCTTTAGTATACCTGCAACTCACCATGAGAACCTTATTTATAATGGCTATGCATGTCTCATGTTTGATGGACGTATATAGGCACTTGACATCCATGGTGAATAGCAGGTACCTATTAGAGGGAAACTCCAACTGTTTGACTTTTTTCAAGAAATGGCCTGTATCTTTCAAGTAACTTGCCATTTTGGCCACTTCTGGTTTTAATAACTTGTCTATATATATATGGAGATGTTGGTGTAGGCAGAATCTAAACAGGAAACAAATGGTCTCCCTGGGGGTCCGGTTAGATCCGTATTGAACTCGCATTCTATTGGCTGTTCCGATCAGCCAATAGAATGCGAGTTCAATACGATTGGCTGATTGCATCAGCCAATCAGATTTTTTCTACCTTAATTCCGATTGGCTGATAGAATTCTATCAGCCAATCAGAATTGAAGGGACGCCATCTTGGATGACGTCCCTTAAAGGAACCTTCATTCGTCGTTAGTCAGTTGGTTGAAGAGGATGGCTCCGCGTTGGCTCCATTGAAGATGGCTCCATTCCGGATGGATGAAGATTGAAGATGCCGCCTGGATGAACACTTCTACCAGATGATGGACCTCCTCTGCGCACCTTGGATGAAGAATTCGGCTTGGCTGATTGAAGACGACTCAAGGTAGGGAGATCTTCAGGGGTTTAGCGATAGTTTTTTTTAAGGGGGGTTTGGGTGGGTTAGAGTAGGGGTATGTGGGTGGTTGGTTGTAATGTTGGAGGGGGGTATTGTATTTTTATTTTCAGGTAAAAGAGATGATTACTTTGGGGCAATGCCCCGCAAAAAGCCCTTTTAAGGGCTGGTAAAAGAGCTGATTACTTTTGTATTTTAGAATAGGGTAGGGAATTTTTTTTATTTTGGGGGGCTTTTTTATTTTATTACAGGGCTTAGATTAGGTGTAATTAGTTTAAACTGCTTGTAATTCTTTTTTATTTTTTGTAATTTAGTGTTTTTTTTGTATTATAGAATAGTTTATTTTATTTTATTTTAGGTAATTGTAGGTAATTTATTTAATTAATTTAATAAGTGTAGGGGTTAATAAGTGTAAGGTTAGGGGTGTTTAGACTCGGGGTTCATGTTAGGGTGTTAGGTGCAGACTTAGAGAGTGTTTCCCCATAGGAAACAATGGGGCTGCGTTAGGAGCTGAACGCTGCTTTTTTGCAGGTGTTAGGTTTTTTTTTTCAGCCCAAACTGCCCCATTGTTTCCTATGGGGATATCGTGCACGAGCACGTTTTCCCAGCTTACCGCTACCATAAGCAACGCTGGTATTGAGGGTTGAAGTGGAGCTAAGTTAGGCTCAACGCACCCTCTTTTGAGCCTAACACAGGCCCTCAGACCACTCTAAATACCAGCGTTGTTGGAAGGGTGCGTTGGGAAAAAAAGCTGCGTTAGCTATGCAGGTTTTTACCAACAAAACTCTAAATCTAGCGGATTGTTTTTTAAAGAAACAAAGGGAAAAAAAATAATTTTTATTGTATCTTTCGATTTAAACCGGTAATCTTTTTTAGCTTTGTTATGCAATTGTTTTACTTAATTTTCTATCAAATTGATGAAACTATTGACACTATAATTGGTTAAATTAGGGTTAAACAAACTTTTTTTCCTGAGTCCCAGATTCTGCAATGTTAATATATTTTTATTTTCCATATTTACCATCTCAGTACAAGCTTTAGTGTTATTAAAATCCTCACTAAACCAAACTTTTAGCTTAATGTTCCTATAGAATCTTTGAAGATTCTTTGCTAATTCAAAAAAATAAGTGTCCTGGTATGGGTAAAAAGAGAGTCCCTTATTTAATATGCACAGTTCATCAGGTGTAGGGGCGTATTGTGATCTATTTACCACCGTATCGTCAGATGAGTTTACTTCTTCTGAACTTTTACATACCTGGATAACTGCAGGGATCGTGCACACTGTATAACAATGAATACGCAATTGGATAATGATAAAACCTCTATGACAGATGGCAGCAAAATGTTTGCTTACAGCGATATGGATGCAGCCCGTATCACAGCACTCACTAAGGGTTCCCGTAAATTTCTAAGAACAGCTCCCTCGACCACCATTGGTAAGGAATATGAGACATTGAAGGTAAAACTAATGAAATGGGATTTGCATGCAACCACCCTAGCAGAATACTACAGGGTCAAAAGAATCCCACGAGGCCTAAGAATGAGCACTTGTCCAACATTGCTCAGAGGAAATAAGGAACACTGTGATATGAGGCCATTATAAACAAATGCTCATATGACCTAATGGTGTGTACAGTAGAATCCCATCTCAAGGAAACAGAGACACAAACGGAGGTTTCTAAAAAACAACAAGCAGATCTACTTACATCTCTAACATCTGAGGAATTCCAAGAATTGGAGAAAAAAATTGATGAAAGAATACTGACTGAACAGAAGGTGATCAAGGAAACCAAACGAACAAAGTTTCAAAGAGATGAGGAGGACTATCGGCCAGTTTACAGATGGAGGTATAGAAACCAAGGTTACCAACAAACACACAGATTTCTAGCACAAAGAAGAGCCAATCAAAAAACGGAATCAACAATCATGTGACACGAGTGTCACGAGCGGATCGGATATGTCATCAGAAGGAGCTACAACTTCCCCTTTAGATTTGAGCGGCAGCGATATCGCCGGGGGGGGGGGGGGGGCGCAAACACTGCAAGATTGGATCCCATGAAGAAGACCATAGCCGCAACTCCTCAACAGGGAGAGCCGAAGAAATCGCAACGCAGAACATACAAGAAGTAACTCATCTGATGATACGGTGGTAAATATATCACAATACGCCCCTACACCTGATGAACTGTGCATATTAAATAAGGGACTCTCTTTTTGCCCTTACAAGGACACTTATTTTTTTGAATAAGCAAAGGATCTTCAAAGATTCCATAGGAACATTAAGCTAAAAGTTTGGTTTAGTGGGGATTTTAATAACACTAAAGCTTGTACTGAGATGGTAAATATTGAAAATAAAAATGTATTAATACTGCAGAATCTGGGACTCAGGAAAAAAAGTTTGTTTAACCCTAATTTAACCAATTATAGTGTCAATACTTTCATCATTTTGATCGAAAATGAA
This sequence comes from Bombina bombina, assembly GCF_027579735.1. Classification (NCBI taxonomy): domain Eukaryota; kingdom Metazoa; phylum Chordata; class Amphibia; order Anura; family Bombinatoridae; genus Bombina; species Bombina bombina. The sequence continues at coordinate 714,100,869 of NC_069501.1, read as the reverse complement.
GTAAAACAATTGCATACAAAGCTAAAAAAGATTACCGGGTTAAATCGAAAGTTACAATGAAATTGAATTTTTTTTCCAGAAAAGACCACTTAGCATTAAAATCTTTAAAAAGCAATGAGAATATAATTCTTAAAGGGACAGACAATGGATGGGCTACTATCATCATGGATAAGCAATACTATGTTAATGAAATAAAAGAACAACTCTATAACCCACACACATACAGAAGGATTTTATTTAATCCACTACAAAGGATACAGAAATATATTCTAAATCAAGCTGTGGAATGTGGCATCATAGATAAAAAATTGGCCGAGTATTTATTCATAGAAAACCTTAGAAATCCCATTTTTTACACAGTCCCTAAGGTCCATAAGGATCTAACCAGACCCCCAGGGAGACCCATTGTTTCTTGTGTATATTCTGCCTACACCAACATCTCCATATATATAGACAAGTTATTACAACCAGAAGTGGATAAAATGGCAAGTTACTTGAAAGATACAGGCCATTTCTTGACAAAAGCCAAACAGTTGGAGTTTCCCTCTAATAGGTACCTGCTATTCACCATGGATGTCAAGAGCCTATATACATCCATCAAACATGAGACATGCATAGCCATTATAAATAAGGTTCTCATGGTGAGTTGCAGGTATACTAAAGCTCAGTGTCAGTTCATTGAGAAATTGTTAAGTTTAATCTTGTACTGGAATTTCTTTCTCTTCCAGGATGAATGGTTTGTCCAAGTTAAAGGAACGGCCAAGGGTTCCAATGTTGCCCCATCATACGCCAATCTCTACATGAATTAATTTGAGGAGAAAATGGTTTATGAGAACGATCTGTTTAAAACACATGGCGCAGTATGGTGGCGCTACATCGATGATGTGTTTGGCGTTTGGTGGGGCAGCGTTGGAACCCTTGAGGAGTTTGTTAAAGTACTTAATTCTAATGTGGGGGGTCTACAGTTTACCTTAAAATACAGTGAGGAATCAATAACTTTCTTGGACACTAAGAAATACAGCAATACACACACAGCAATACAATCACCAAAGTTATAAGGTAACACTGGCATATACTCAGGGATTGTAACCAACATATAGAGTTTTTTAGGAACCCCCTCTTATGGCCTATAGAAGGGTCAGAAATATACGTGAACATTTAGTAAAATCTGATATAGGCTCAAGTAAAATAGACACCCAATCCTATATAGGTAGTAAGAAGAATGGCAGCTACCCTTGTCTTGGCTGCATGAGTTGCAGTTCAATAATCAAAGGCCCTAATTTTTTTCATCCACATAGTGGGAGGCAATTTAATATTGAAGGGTTTTACACTTACGATAGCACCTTTGTGATATACCTAATTTAATGTCCTTGTTCCATTTTTTTACTTAGGGGAGACCAATCAAAAAGTCAGGGAGTGGTTGAGTCAACACCACTCCAACATAAGGAGAAAAAATCTGGAGGCCCCTTTGTCAAAACATTTTTTGGAACATGGTCATGGCATAAGCCAACTGAGGTGGCAGATCATAGAGCAAATCAAGGTGCCTAGAAATGGAATGGATAGAGAAAAATTACTAAAACAGAAAGAAATGTGGTGTATCCATAAGCTAGAGACCCTTATACCTAAGGGCCTCAACAGAGACTTTGATCTGTCCTGTTTCTTTTGATTAGTTACTTTTGACTTACGCCTTTGACCATATATTATTTATATTTATTTTGCATCTAAATTTCCACCTGTTTCAAAATATATCAAAATATTTGGAGCTCTTTGCATGCAATTTACCTATGTATTTATTTTTTATTTTTTACTTTTTATTTTTCACTCTTTAAATTATATATGAGTGATTAATCTATTCATATCCTTTTATGATAAAAGGAAAAAGTTCATTCAAATTAGTAATTGAACAATTAGGATAACAGTGTACTGCCATACTGTATAGGTTTGATATATTGTTTTTAGCAGCTACATACACTTTTGGAATATTTTGAAATGCTATATGAACAAAATGACCACTAGATGGAGCCGAAAGTCCTTGAGGGGACAGTTTTGGCGCCAATAATTGTGTTTAAAAAACCATTATAATGTGTATGTACCTTTAGCATGACTAAGGGGTTATGCCCCGAAACGTCGCTTTTAATGTATCTTCAATAAAAGTTTTACAAGTTACTAAGCAGTGGTGGTGACTATTTGTTTAATCATTTGACACTGTTGACTGGGATGGTCCAGCAGCTGAAATGTTTTTCGATTGATTATATACATACTTTAATATTTTAATTTTTTTATTTAGAATTTATTTCTTTGTTTGCACTTAAATGTTTTAAAAAAATAGATAGAATAATATATAAATATATATTGACATACCTTTATGTTTCAATATCAAATATATTTATATGTTTCATCTACAATTTCTGTTTTACAAATTGTATACACACACACACATATACTGTATATATATATATATATATATATATATATATATATATATATGGCTCAAAAATTACACTCGTCAACTCGCATTTGGTGAGTTATATTTATGCAGTGGCGAGTAAGTTTTAGTTCAGCAGGGATCAGGGTGGAACTCATGCTGCAGATCTGGCTCACTAATTAAAGTTGTTTCCCAGGCAGTGGCGTTTCTGAAGCAGCCGACCTAATTAGAGAGCCACCACTGAGTCTGATAGTTACTCCAGACCATCTCCAACCCCCTGCCATCCTCACATCACCGCCATGCTTGTTGATTGGAGTTGCGGCGTACCGGGTAACGCCCACTTCATTATCAGATTAGGTCAGGATGCAGCGCTGAGCACGCTCAATTCAAATTAGGAATTTGTTTGTAAGTAGCTAGCTAGCGAGTGGAGTCTGGACCGGACCGGTGGCGGCTTCAATGTGGCAGTGAGTGTGACGAGGAGAGGGGTGCCGCATCCAGGAGACTCAGCAACAGGTGAGAAGCACAGTTCCTGGGACAGGGCAGGTACATTTTTCCTACTGTTAGCCTGCTGCAGGCTAGCAGTGCACAGGACCTGGTCAGCAAGTCACAGACCGAGAGAGTTAACACAGTATTGAAACGAATATATCTTGGGCTGCAGTCTCATTTTATTATTACTATAATAATAAAATGAGACTGCAGCCCAAGACACATACATTTCAATACCGTGTTAACTCTGTAGACTAGGGTGACCAGATTGCCACGCATGTTGCAAGTTTGTCCCAGGTCCCGGGCACCGGAATGGTAATGAGCTGATACATGTTTGGGCAGCCTTTAGTATTTATGGTTACGGTTCTCCTCCCACAAGCTGCGGGGTGAGTGAGCGCTGCACAAGCAGCACAGCACAGCCCTGCACTGTTAGCCCATTATTAGAAATCAATCATAGAGAACCAAAAGGCCAGGAGAACCCCACACTTATACACAAAGAAACCAACAAAGTATGCATGTAGTTGCTCTGGCAAGATGTACACTAATGAGGAGTATAGCTTAGAAAAATGATTTGCTCTCAATTGTGACACCAGTCTAAGACTATACATAATACAAAGCTAAATGGTAGGAATAGAAATAATCTTCCAATTTGATTGGCTAATTTTTCTATACAGTGTTTTGTTTTTCTTTTGCCTGGCTGCTTTTTAAACTTGAGAGACTAAGGCCTAGATTTAGAGTTGGGCGGTAGCCGTCAAAACCAGCGTTAGAGGCTCCTAACGCTGGTTTTAGGCTACCGCCGGTATTTGGAGTCAGTCAGGAAAGGGTCTAACGCTCACTTTACAGCCGCGACTTTTCCATACCGCAGATCCCCTTACGTCAATTGCGTATCCTATCTTTTCAATGGGATCTTTCTAACGCCGGTATTTAGAGTCGTGTCTGAAGTGAGCGTTAGAATTCTAACGACAAAACTCCAGCCGCAGGAAAAAGTCAGTAGTTAAGAGCTTTCTGGGCTAACGCCGGTTTATAAAGCTTTTAACTACTGTGCTCTAAAGTACACTAACACCCATAAACTACCTATGTACCCCTAAACCGAGGCCCCCCCCACATCGCCGCCACTCTATTAATTTTTTTTAACCCCTAATCTTCCGCTCCGTACACTGCCGCCAACTACGTTATCCCTATGTACCCCTAATCTGCTGCCCCTAACACCGCCGACCCCTATATTATATTTATTAACCCTTAATCTGCCCCCCACAACGTCGCCTCCATCTGCCTACACTTATTAACCCCTAATCTGCCGTCCGCACGCCGCCGCCAGCTACATTATAGCTATGTACCCCTAATCTGCTGCCCCTAACACCGCCGACCCCTATATTATATTTATTAACCCCTAATCTGCCCCCCACAACGTCGCCTCCACCTGCCTACACTTATTAACCCCTAATCTGCCGAGCGGACCGCACCGCTATTATAATAAAGTTATTAACCCCTAATCCCCCTCCCTCCCGCCTCAATAACCCTATAATAAATAGTATTAACCCCTAATCTGCCCTCCCTAACATCGCCGACACCTAACTTCAAGTATTAACCCCTAATCTGCCGATCGGATCTCACCGCTACTCTAATAAATTTTTTAACCCCTAAAGCTAATTTTAACCCTAACCCTAACACCCCCCTAAGTTAAATATAATTTTATTCTAACGAAATAAATTAACTCTTATTAAATAAATTATTCCTATTTAAATCTAAATACTTACCTGTAAAATAAACCCTAATATAGCTACAATATAAATGATAATTATATTATTGCTATTTTAGGATTAATATTTATTTTACAGGCAACTTTGTATTTATTTTAACCAGGTGCAATAGCTATTAAATAGTTAAGAACTATTTAATAGCTAAAATAGTTAAAATAATTACAAAATTACCTGTAAAATAAATCCTAACCTAAGTTACAATTAAACCTAACACTACACTATCAATAAATTAATTAAACACAATACCTACAATTATCTACAATTAAACCTAACACTACACTATCAATAAATTAATTAAATACAATATCTACAATTATCTACAATTAAACCTAACACTACACTATCAATAAATTATTTAAATAAAATATCTACAAATAATGTTCCGATCAGCCAATAAAATGCAAGCTCAATTTGATTGGCTGATTGGATCAGCCAATCGGATTGAACTTGATTCTGATTGGCTGATTCCAGAATATTCCTACCTTAATTCCGATTGGCTGATAGAATCCTATCAGCCAATCGGAATTCGAGGGACGCCATCTTGGATGACGTCATTTAAAGGAACCGTCATTCAGCGAGTAGGCGTCGGTTGAAGAGGTTGGATCTGCATCGGTTGGAAAGAAGATGGCTCCGCTCCGCTCCAGAAGAAAGAAGATTGAAGATGCGGCTTGATAGAAGACCCGATGATGGACTTACGACTTCAGCCGATGATGGATTTCTTCAGCCGCCGCTTGGATCCAGACTTCAGCCCGAGGATGGACGTCACTCTTCAGCCCCCCGCTTGGGCTTGGATCAAGACATCGGAGGCTCTTCTGGACAGATCGGGACCCGGTGAGGTGAAGACAAGGTAGGGAGATCTTCAGGGGCTTAGTGTTAGGTTTATTTAAGGGGGGTTTGGGTTAGATTAGGGGTATGTGGGTGGTGGGTTGTAATGTTGGGGGGAGTATTGTATGTGTTTTTTTTACAGGCAAAAGAGCTGAATTCTTTGGGGCATGCCCCGCAAAGGGCCCTGTTCAGGGCTGGTAAGGTAAAAGAGCTTTGAACTTTTTTAATTTAGAATAGGGTAGGGCATTTTTTATTTTAGGGGGCTTTGTTATTTTATTAGGGGGCTTAGAGTAGGTGTAATTAGTTTAAAATTGTTGTAATATTTTTCTAATGTTTGTAAATATTTTTTTATTTTTTGTACTTTGGTTAGTTTATTTCATTGTAGTTATTTGTAGATATTTTATTTAAATAATGTATTGATAGTGTAGTGTTAGGTTTAATTGTAGATAATTGTAGGTATTGTATTTCATTAATTTATTGATAGTGTAGTGTTAGGTTTAATTGTAGATAATTGTAGGTATTGTATTTAATTAATTTATTGATAGTGTAGTGTTAGGTTTAATTGTAACTTAGGTTAGGATTTATTTTACAGGTAATTTTGTAATTATTTTAACTAGGTAACTATTAAATAGTTCTTAACTATTTAATAGCTATTGTACCTGGTTAATATAATTACAAAGTTGCCTGTAAAATAAATATTAATCCTAAAATAGCTACAATATAATTATAATTTATATTGTAGCTATATTAGGGTTTATTTTACAGGTAAGTATTTAGCTTTAAATAGGAATAAGTTATTTAATAAGAGTTAATTTATTTCGTTAGATAACAATTATATTTAACTTAGGAGGGTGTTAGGGTTAGACTTAGCTTTAAGGGTTAATACATTTATTAGAATAGCGGTGAGCTCCAGTCGGCAGATTAGGGGTTAATGTTTGAAGTTAGGCGTCGGCGATGTTAGGGAGGGCAGATTAGGGGTTAATACTATTTATTATAGGGTTATTGAGGCGGGAGTGAGGCGGATTAGGGGTTAATAACTTTATTATAATAGCGGCGCGGTCCGGTCGACAGATTAGGGGTTAATAAGTGTAGACAGGTGGAGGCGACGTTGTGGGGGGCAGATTAGGGGTTAATTAATATAATATAGGGGTCAGCGGTGTTAGGGGCAGCAGATTAGGGGTACATAGGGATAATGTAAATAGCGGCGGTTTACGGAGCGGCAGATTAGGGGTTAAAAAAAATATGCAGGTGTCAGCGATAGCGGGGTCGGCAGATTAGGGGTTAATAAGTGTAAGGTTAGGGGTGTTTAGACTCGGGGTACATGTTAGAGTGTTAGGTGCAGACGTAGGAAGTGTTTCCCCATAGAAAACAATGGGGCTGCGTTAGGAGCTGAACGCGGCTTTTTTGCAGGTGTTAGGTTTTTTTTCAGCTCAAATGGCCCCATTGTTTTCTATGGGGGAATCGTGCACGAGCACGTTTTTGAAGCTGGCCGCTTCCGTAAGCACCGCTGGTATCTAGAGTTGCAGTGGCGTTAAATTATGCTCTACGCTCCCTTTTTGGAGCCTAACGCACTGAAAACCCAGCCATTTTGTGAACTCTAAATACCAGCGGTATTTAAAAGGTGCGTGGGAAAAAAAGCCAGTGTAGCTAACGCACCCCTTTGGCCGCAGAACTCTAAATCTAGGCGAAAATGTGGCCAAGCAACTCTAGTAAATAATGACTACAAATATTCTTCCAGCAAAAAATAATACCCATAGCAGTGGCATGTTTAACTTGCACCAGGGACATTATAAAAAAACAAATCTGCAAATACTGGAAGGCTATTATCAACTGCTAAAACGACAAGTAAAATCATGCACAGGTGTAGTGTTCAGCCCTCTGGGTGGAGACTTATTCAGTGTTGATAGTAAACAGGCATTGGGCTATTTCAGGCCAATCCAAATGCCAAAGATGGAGGACGAAAGCCACATTCAACAATTTTCAGTCAGATTCATTACTGTGAAAATGTAACAAGCTAAGACCTGTGCAAATCCAGATCATAGTGTGTTGCACTTTCACAACAATAAATCACACAGATTTATTGTGAAAAATTGCCAAATGTAGATTGTGGCCACCATCTTCTTTATTGGTTTGGCCTGAAACAGCTGAATGCATGTCTAGTTGATAGCTACTATAATACATAAAACGGTAAACATTGTGCCAATGACAGTCAATGCAAATAGTTGCAGTTAAGAGGAGAAAATGGAAGTAAATAAAAGAGGAGAGAGAGGATTGGGACACCATCAGTATTTTCAAATATAAAAACAATATTTAAAAAGGGATACTAAACACAATTTTTTTCTTTCATGATTCAGATAGAGCATGCAATTTTAAGCAACTTTCTAATTAACTCCTATTATCAATATTTATTTGCTCTCTTGCAATCTTTATATAAAAAGCAGGAAAGTAAAACTTAGGAGCCGGACCATTTTTGGTTCAGACCCTGGGTTATACTTATTTATTGGTGGCTAAATGTAGCCATCAATAAAGCAAGTGCTATCCAGGGTGCTGAACCTAAAATGGTCTGGCTCCTAAGCTTTACATTCCTACTTTTTGAATGAAAATAGCAAAAGAATGAAGAAAAATTTATATTATTAGTAAATAAGAAAGTTGCTTAAAATTGCGCACTCTATCTGAATTATGAAAGAAAAAAATTGGGTTTAGTATTTCTTTAAGAAATCCCTATGTCCAGTTAGGCCAGTTAGTCATACAAATACAAAATACAGTATATCAGTAAAGACATAGCTTTTTAGTCATGAAACAACAGATAATACTTAACCCCTTAAGGACCAGTCAATTTTTCAAGCAGTGGGCGTGACGTGGGTATGCAGTGGGTGAGTGGGCGTGGCCTGGGTATGCAGTGGGCGGGTGATGGGTGGGATCAGAAGTGGCGAGTAACATTTTTGGCCTGGCTCGTAGCTTAGGACCTGAAATTTTGAGCCCTGTATATATATATATATATATATATATATATATATATATATATATATATATATACACATATATATAAATATAGATACAACTAAATATATAAACATATATGTATGTATACATATAGAGTTAATTTTATTAATGTTTTAAAATGATAAATAAATATATGTTTTTATATATATATTGAAATATCTTATATTTTCAATGGTTTGTATATATGTTTCATTATATACTATTTAATAAATAATTTAATTAAAAGAATTTCACAGTATGCAAAGGTTTTAGTTTTTAAAATGTAAGAACATTGTTATCAATATTTAAAAACAAAAAATGAACAAACATTTTTTTAATAAATATTTTTTATTAATGCAAGATGCAAAAGAAAAATACATTTTTCAGTATTCATAACAACGAATACAATAACTTTTAATTTTTTTGGTGTTTTTTTGGTTCATTCAAAAATAAAACTAAGAAATAAGTTTTTAGCAAGTAATGTCTATAAAATGGAAATAACATCACAAGAATTTTTTTTAATTTCAGTTTTTTTTTAATTAAAAAATTAACTATTCTGTTATTTCAGTAAAGAGTCTTTTGTTTGCAAATCTAGATTGATGTTCTTTAACAAGTTGTGAAGTAGTTGTTCGTGGTTCAGTGGCTATATTTTTTTGGAAGTCTGTCATTACGAGATTTCCACTCATACTGTAAATCTCCAGATATTATTCGTACTAAGTCAACCATGATGGATTGAACATATTAATTTGGTGATTCCTCGTATACTTTCTTCATATTCCATTTGTTAGAAAATTTGGAAAAATAGGGTCTGTGTTTGAGTTCACCTATGGCACCACTTAAACTTGAGGTTCTTTTAATTCTTGCTTGTGAGATAACACTGCTAGTTGAGTATGTGCAATCATTAAGTCCATTCCAAAGTGTACTCATTTGGGTCTGAATTTCATAGCCGTTGAATGGAATACCTCAATATGACCTGTGTGGCAGTAGTTCTTTAAATAGAACATATCCTTAATTTTGTTAGGATCATAAATAAACATTGACATTTCTTAATCCATGGATGTTTTCTAACTTCTTGTTCATCTAGGTCAGTGTTTAATCATTTATTGATAATATTACCATCTTCCCAAGTATGTATGTTTGTGGTGTGGTATACAACCGATTTCCATAATTCTGTAAGGAGAAGATGATCACCTTTGCAATAAGAACTGATATACTATAAATGGTTGACAATTGATGAAACCCATGGCAAAAGAGAATTGTTTTCTTTCTTTTTGACAATATCATATTAGTGTGTGATGTTTTTGTATTCCTCCCTCATTATCTTGCGAATGGAGGAATGACGGTCAGTTCCAATCACATGTATTTTAAAACCTTCATTAATACAGTTATTTACACTTCTTCTAAATGCTTTAGCTTCCATTGCCACCGAAGAAGTGTTTTCCGATACTTGAACGATATTGAAGTCTAAAAAAAATTCTGTTTTTTTCCTCCATGACGGTGTATGTACAGTATTTGGCTGAAAAGCCTGGGCTGTCACATTGACCGTCACCCATTACACTTAGTAGTTTTCCACTAAAGTTGTCATCAACATCCTTTTTTCTTTATTGTAACTATAATCAATGGCTGGTAATATATATTTTCTTTGATAACCACAAAAAGTTGTTTTCGATACAAAAGGTATATTTAAAAATTCAAAAAAATCCTCAATTTTAAAAACATAATTACCAGTCAAAACAATAGCTGATTATATCAGTATATTTCCCACATGTATTTTACCAACCGGAGGTTGACTGTCCCATAACTTGCATTTATGACCCATAGTGCATTCTCCAGAAACAGATTTTATGATTGTTTCTACTGTTGAGATGCATCCTCCAAAATATGTGCATTGTAAATTTTTAAATAACAGATTCAAAGCTGACTCAAATACTATAAATTTCCGATTTTTAACAAACTCAGTTGGGATATCTTTTTCTTGTAAAATTTCTTCAGAGGAAGAACTGTCATTAAAAATGACATACAACTGTCTATTTCTTCTTCAACACAAGAAGATTAATCAAAAATATATTGTTCAAAGGTAGTGGTGTTTGTTTCTAAATGAACTTTATCTACCGATGTTAATTGTGTGGCTATTGGAGATTCCAAAATGTCTGGTACTTTTCTCGGTATTCTGGATTCAATTATATTTATAGGTGTTGATGTGGTATTTTTATATCTACAGTATATCGCTTCGATTGAGGTGTTCTAGTTTGTTTCTTGTAAATTGTCTTCTTCGTCAAACATTTTCTTATATGACTCTATTTCTTCCCCAAAAGTAATCATAGGGTCCAGTTCATGTGCCTACACTGTTTTGTTTGATAAATGCTGTAGTTGTTGTTGAAGTATTTCTCTTATTTACAGTAGAAGTTTTAGTGTTTATACAAGGTGATGTTCGAATTACTCACATGTTTGTTGGTTTTGTCGGTAAAATTTTAATTGCCGGTAGCTGTTTTTTTTAGCAAAATTGATCTATAGGAACAAACAAAACTACTGCTTTCAATTGTTTCAGTGTTAGATGAAGAAATTGAAGGCATAGGTATTACTGAAGAAATATGAGGACTCATTTTAGATTGTATATTAGAAAAATATTTTCCTCTCATGACTTTTTTTGATGGTTTTATTGTATTCAAACTCCTTATATTTTTGGTGGATACATCTTGACTTTGTTCTATAGGATGAGTAATATTTACATCATCTTTATCACCTACAAATCGATCAACCGTAGACAATCCATAGGCATAACGATGGTCTGATATCCAAGTAGGTTCCTTTGTTACCACTTCCATTGCTTCTGTCTCGCTATCTATTTCAAAATTTATATTGTGTGTATACTGTTGTTCAGATTCCTCAGTGCTGAAGGTTATTGAAGATGATGCTTGTAATTGAGCATCTAATTGTATTGATTCATTAATATCTTTAGTAACAGTTGGGAAAATTGTAGGTACTGCTCTTTTTTTTAATCTTTTCCTTGAACCAACTGTTTCAAAACTATTGTCTGTAAAATTATTTGAAAATATTCTGAAATTTATACTTGATTTAGGGGCCATTATTTTCTTTATTATAGAATCCACATCTTCAAATGATTGTCCGTTTTTTTTTCTATCCATAACTTTATCCTCTTTGGAGATCTAGGAAAGCAATGCAGACTAGTTTCTCCTTGTGGACTTTTTTTCTTTTTTCTTGTCTGGCAACCGATAACAATGCAACGAGTCATCTGTATAGTATAAATAATATTGTTTTATTTTTAATAATGTACAAATAGTTAATAAAAAAACTATTATTTATATATATATATATATATATATATATATATATGTATATATATATATAAAATATATATATTTAAATCTCTCTCTGTCTACCTCTCTGACTTTTAATTCTCTCTCCCTTTCCCTCTATGTCTCTTTAGCTCTCTGACTATTTATGTCTATATCTCTCTTAGTCTCTCTCTCTCTCTCTCTCTAACTCTGTATCTCTATGTTTCTCTCCCTTTTTCTCTTTCTGTCTCTATAGCTATTTGTCTATTTCTTTATATATCTTTCATAGTCTCTATTTCTTTATATCTGTCTGTCCCTATATCTCTCTTTTTTCTCTCTCTGTCTCTCTATTTCTGTCTATATCTCTCTTTCTCTCTCTCTCTATACCTCTCTGTGTCTATATATGTCTCTCTAACTTTCTATTCATGGGGGCATATTTATCTAGCTCCGTATGGAGCTTGATGCCCCGTGTTTCTCTTAGTCTCTATCCTATCTGTCTATATATTTCTTTCTCCCTATCTCACTTTCTCTCTCTGTCTCTCTCTCTCTGCCTTTCTCTCTGTGTCTCTCTAACTATCTGTCTCTATTTGTCTCTCTTCCTTTCTCTCTCGGTCTCTCTAGCTATCTGTCTCTCTATGTCTCTCTCCCTTTCTCTCTCTGTCTCTCTAGCTATCTGTCTCTATAGGTCTCTCTCCCTCTGTGTCTCTAGCTATCTGTCTCTATATGTCTCTCTCCCTCTCTATGTCTCTTTAGCTATCTCTCTATTTATGTCTATATATCTGTATGTCTCTCTGTCTCTCTACCTCTCTGTCTATATATGTCTCTCTCCCTCTCTCAATTTCTCTATCTGTCTCTCTAGCTGTATGCTTATTACTTTATATTTCTCTCTTACTCTCTCTCTCTGTTTAATATATGTCTCTCTCACTTTCTCTCTCTATCTCTCTAACTATCTGTCTATTTCTGTCTATATCTCTCTTATTCTCTCTGTCTCTCTACCTCTCTGTCTTTAAATGTCTCTCTCCCTTTCCCTCTCTGTCTCTCAAGCTATCTGTCTATTTCTGTCTATATATCTCTTAGTCTCCCTCTCTCTCTAACTCTATGTCTATATATGTCTCTCTGATTCTCTCCCTCTCTCAATTTCTCTATCTGTCTCTATAGTTATCTGTCTAGTTATGTCTATATCACTCTTACTCTCTCTCTCTACCTCTCTGTCTCTATATGTCTCTCTCCCTATGTCTATTTCTGTCTATATCTCTTTCTCTCTCTCTCTCTCTCTCTCTCTCTCTCTCTCTCTCTCTCTCTCTTTCTCTACCTCTCTGTCTCTATATGCCTCTCTCCCTTTCTCTATCTGTCTCTCTAGCTATGTCTATTTCAGTTTATATGTCTCTTAGTCTCTCTCTCTCTAGCTCTATGGGGCTGATTTATTAAAGTGCGGATGGACTTGATACGATGTAGCGTATCATGTCCGCCACACATCGATAAATGCTGACAGCATACGCTGTCAGTATTTATCATTGCACAAGCAGTTCTAGTTAACTGCTTGTGCAATGCCGCCCTCTGCAGATTTGCGGCCAATTTGCCGCTAGCAGGGGGTGTCAATCAGCCCGATCGTATAGGATCGGGTGGATTAATGTCTGCAGCCTCAGAGCAGGCGGACAAGTTATGGAGCAGCGCTCTTTAGACTGCTGCTTCATAACTGCTGTTTCCGGCAAGCATGAAGGCTTGAGCGGAAACAGGGGTATCAAGCAATTCGGCCCCAGTGTCTATATATGTCTCTCTCCCTCTCTCAATTTCTCTCTCTGTCTCTCTAGCTATCTGCCTATTTCTGTCTATATCTCTCTTACTCTCTTTGTCTCTCTACCTCTCTGTCTCTATATGTCTCTCTCCCTCTCTCACTTTCTCTGTCTCTATAGATATATGTATATTTCTGTCTATAGCTCTCTTAGTCTTGGACGAATTCGCAAGATTCGGAGATTCATTTCGATTCAAATTTCCGAATTACCCTAGCACCGAAACTAAACTAATCCAAATGCATTAGTTCGGATTTATTTATTACATTCGAATAGCCATGGACTAATCACAATTCAGTATAACAATTAGAATTAGTGAGATTTAGTGAGATAGAACAGTGAAACAATTCCGTTTGTGGAATTTGGAACCATCTGAATCAACATAACATAAGAATCCGAACATACCGAACTTCTGAATTTACGAATCGATCTAAAACGAATACATCCGAATACATCCGAATCCGAATTAATCTGAAATGAATACATTCAAATGTATCCGAATTCGAATCGATCCGTAAACGAAATCTGAAAAAATCAGAATCGGTCCGAAGTGAACCGAAACAAATTTTTCCGATGTGCACATAGTGTCTATATCTCTCCCCCTTTCTCTCTCTGTCTCTCTAGCTCTCAGGCTATTTCTGTCTATATCTATCTTTGTTTCTCTTTATTTCAATATATCTCTCTGCTTATCTTTCTCAGTCTGTAGCATTAGCTCTCTCCCTATCTCTCATTCTGTATATATCTCTTAAAAAAATGTATCTATATCTTTATCTAATTGGCATTATCTATCACTGTTTCTCTCTCTTTATATGTCTCAGTGTCTCTATCTTTATCTCTGTCTCTCTTTATCTATTTTTCATTATCTATCAATGTCTCTTTATATGTCTCTGTATACATATCTTTATCTTTTTTGGTCTCTCTCTTTTATCTGTCTATGTCTATCTTTATTTTTTAATCTATCACTGTATCTATATCTTGATATGTCTCTGTCTCTAAATATATATCTTCTGTTTCTCTTTATCTGTTTTTCATTATCTATCACTGTCTCTCTATCTTTAGATGTCTGTTTTTTTAAAATCTATATCTGTCTCTCGTTTTATCCGTCTCTGTCTCTCTTTAACTGTTTTAAATTCACTATCAGTGTCTATCTATCTTTATCGCTCTCTCTGTCTCTATCTTTTTATCTGTCTCTGTGTATCTTTAAAAAGATCTATATATCAATCCCTATGTGTCTCTCTATGTCTATAGTATTAAAGAATAATACTTTCTTCCATGAATAAAAAGGTGAATAATATAAAACAATTTAGATATTAAATATATAATAATGTGTATAGTGGCATAATTAAAAATGTATTTTTAAATGTTTAAGTCTAAACTTGATTAAATTAAAGGGTAAAATTTGAAAAATTGATTATGACAAATTTTAAATCTATAAAAATACAGAGACATGAGATATACAATTTTAATAGGTTCGATACTCTCGTGATGTACAATTTTTATTAGTATTATAAGATCGTAATTTTTTATATATATATTTTATTAATAAAATATATTAGTACTTAGAAAAGTACATTCTAATATGAACCCTTTTTTCTTGAATAATACGCGTTTGACATATTACATTTTTGAAAAAAATAGATATTTATCATGCTCGTGTATCTAGGGGAGAATCTTTTAAAATTACCTTCACTAATATGATAACTAAAATCGCGGGTACTGATAAAGTGGCTATGTCTGATCATGGACCGTGAATGAATGCAGTCACATGACAACGATATGGCTTACGTAATTGATTGAAATTGCGCATGCGTAGACTTTGGGGAAATCAGAGCGCATGTGTTAGCCCCGATCCATGTACCCAGAACTGCAGGAAAAGAGAACCCAGGTTGCCCACCGTGATTGGCTAGTGCAAATTAGCCTCACGGTGGGTTTAGAAATAAAAATATTTTTAGATGGCAATAGCTTCGGAACAAAGAAGAAAGCGCAGAGCAAGGTATTTATTGAAAAATGAAATTAGGTGTAATCTTTTTAAAAAACTGTCGGTATATACTAGGTATACAATATCATTTATTATTATATCAGCAGTAATCTCCAGTAAAATGTTGGAGAACTTAGCAGTTGCCAACCAATAAAATGTATATACTTAACAATTAAAAATTAATATTTATTCCTAAATTCTTGATTAGTTAAATTTATATACACATTGAATTATATTTATGTAGAAACTAGATTATAAATCATTTATGCACGCTTATTCCGTTACAATATTCTATACAGCAGATCATAAACATATATCTGTAAAATAAACCTTACTCACAATAAATTGCATTAAAATACCACAATAAAATACCAGAATATGGACCGCTAACTTTTACAGTGCTTAGTTAAACAAGATACTTTAACAGCCAATTTATATGCCAATTAATCTGAGCTGAAATAACCTCTTGTTTAGCCACAATAAAACACATTTATAAATATATCACAATAGCTACAAATAACTTAATAACACCAGAGAGGTTTAACTACAATAAACAATTTATATGAAATTTCACGATAGACAAACAGACTTATAAATATGGGATGTAAAATCCTCTCTAGCAAATAAAATTATTTAGCATCAAAATGACTAGTTCTAAACTACACAGGATTATGGATATAAACTTAAAACACCAAACATGCTCTTTAAATTTCCATCTGCAAACTAATTATAACTTTAGAATATCTTTGTTAAAATCTATTAAATATAAAATATAGATCAACCGTATACCTCACTAGTTAAACCAATTTGCAAGTTTCAGATTTTTCAGATAAATCCAGTTCACCTCATAAATAAGAGAGGTATTTGTAATTATGGAAAAAGAAAGGTTAGCCCAGTTTCACTTATAGTGACTGTGTTGCAAAGGCAGCAAGGTTAGCTTAGTGAAAATTCAGCAGCAAAGACCAAAGACCCCTTTCCTTCCTCTTGCATGAGTATATCAAGTGATAACCCTGCATCTATTTTGTAGTCATTGGTGAACGTTTTGGATATGCACTTACCAAAACTTGTCCCTTTGATAGGCCCTTAACAGAGCTTGTCCATTATTGGCTTACTTGGAATGCATGTGGTCATCCGACATTACAATCTCCTTTTGTTGCATCTACCCTGCATCTATTTTGTAGTCATTGGTGAACGTTTTGGATATGCACTTACCAAAACTTGTCCCTTTGATAGGCCCTTAACAGAGCTTGTCCCTTATTGGCTTACTTGGAATGCATGTGGTCATCCGACATTACAATCTCCTTTTGTTGCAATTCTCGCATAACCCACCAGAGGGTAGCAGACAACTAGAAATGCAGTCTCATTATCAATATTGCTAACAGTTTAGTATCTAACCTTTAAAATATTTATTAAATATACTTTAATTTCCAGTATCAGCAAATAATGTGTACAATTTGTATGGGACCATATAAAACTATTTACCCTGAGTATTTTCGTACTAAACATGAGTATATTACTTATCATATTTTAGAAAATGTGTTTAAAAGTCACATTTCTATTGTTATCCCATATTAATATAAATACAGGATGTTAAACATTTTATATGTGTGGTTATTTATTTAACACAGCAGACACTATCTGAAATAGTATATTTAGGCATTCATATATTAGTATCTACTAGTCATATCTGGAATCCAGTTTGTATTTCAGATATCTGAAAAAAATAAAAATAAAAAATAAATAAAAAGAATGTTATTAATTCTGAAATAAATTGTACATTTTAAATTGATTATATAGCTACTTATTGAATTCAGCAAATACTTATCTAATATGCCACTGTTAGGCATTTCTTCTCAGATTCACAGATACACATTTATACAATTTATTTGGACAGTCTTAGGCACATATTAAATATTTGAGAGTTTGTCTCAGGATCTAGATTCTGTATTCATCTAGCTACTACAGGGTTAAAAAGGCTTCTCTTAATTATCTTTCATAGATTTATTACATCTGAGCTTCGTGTATTTGAACTCGGTATGAGGCAATTTAACACCTAGCATATATTTGGGCTTCAAAGGATTATTTCAGACTGAGTGACTACCGTTCACAGGGGGTCTGTAACTATTTTACACATCTTGGGCAGAAAATCCATTTATGGGCGTTCAAACTTGAGAGTGTTATTCTAAGATTTTACAGATATCCTTTATTCTCAGATGTTCAGTAATCAGGAAAAAGGGGGGTGGGTCTGTTGTGGTTATATTCCTTTTTAGCAGCAGTTGCAGATTTTTCTATGTTCCTTTGAGCAAATGCAAAGGCATATTGCAGGTTTTTTTCTTAAATTCTCCACATATTTATGTGTATTGGAAGCATTTATCAAGTTCTGGTCTTATGTACGGTACAATAGATGTTGAGGTAGAACCATTCTTCTACCCGTCATCAATTCAAAAGGTGACATCTTAGTAGCACTACTTGAAGTTGCTCTTAATGGGATTAGGACTAGAGGTAATTTTACATCCCAGTCTTTACCTGTTTCAGTCACAAACTTTTTGAGGATTTTCACAATGGACTGGTTGTAACGCTCTACACCACCACAATAGGCAGCTCTATATGCAATATGGAGCTTCCTTTTAACTCCTAGTATTTTCCACATTTTAGTCATCACTTCGCTGGTGAAGTGCGTTCCCCCATCGGATTCGATTCTCTGGGGTAAACCAAATTTGGAAAACATGTGGTTGATGAGCAATGCTGCGCATTTTTCAGCACTATTGTTAGTTGCACTGATGGACTCTACCCATTTAGTGAATATGCATGTCACTGTTAACATGTATCTGTTACCTCTTGATGACCTAGTTACTGGACCAATACAATCAATTTGTATATCTGACCATGGCATTACCATTCCCCTTTTCTGCAATGGCGTTCTATGCGTTGGCGCAGTGGGTTGGAATTGTGGACAGATTAAACAACCTTGACAGTAGGTTTGAACATCCTTCAACATGTGCGGCCAAAAGGCGTAGTCACGCAATATTTCATATGTTAATTTGGCGCCACAATGACCAAATGTGGGAGCATCATGAGCATGTTGAAGTATGAGACTTCTGAACTTGGTAAGTACCACCCATTGCTGGATGCCAGTTTTGGAGGTTCTAATTAACAAACCATCTTGAATTGTGATCTAGATTTCATTAAGATTCTAAGATCTTCCTTGCCAATACCATTCTCTTTTGAGATGTGGTGGTTTTCAGGATCTTCTATGTGTTTATAGAAGATACCTATAATGGGGTCTTCTTTTTGACTAGTGATCAGGTCCTCACTAGGAGAATCCTGACTCCATTGTACTAGGTTAGGCTCATTTTGTTGTTTAGCCTGGTTTCTGGTAATGGCTTCTACCTGAATTGCACCCATTATATTAAGGATCTCTCCAGTTATGGCTCCTTGTTTGGCTAATGAATCTGCAAGATCATTGCCCTCCTTATCAGGACCTAGAATCCTGGAATGGCCCTTGGTCTTTTTCCAGTGTATGGTTAAACCATTGGAAACCACTAAATTATCAATCTCGCAGAACAACTTGCCATGTTTGACTGGTTTGTTGTTAGTTTTCTGCATGCCATTTCTCTTCCAAGTTGGCAGGTATTCAACAAAACTGTGAAGCATATAATCTGAGTCAGTAATGATTACAAATTTGTCAATACCTTGTTCAATAGCCATCTCAATGGTTTTTAGAACAGCAGTTAGTTCTGCAACTTGAATGGATCTTGGTCCTATGTTGAAACCTACAGAAATATTTGGGAAATTATTTGCCCAAGTTATACTAATGCCAGTGACTAATTTGCACTCATTATCAATAGTGGCATGATAAGAACAACCATCAACATATACCCAAGGTAATGTTTGACACTGGTGCTCATTGTATATTTTATATGGGGAAAGCAATTGTTCCTCCAGGAAATCATCTTCTAATAACTCTTTCCCATGATCTTTAGCAGTACAGTCATAGAGCTTGGCAAGCCCCTGTGCAACTGGATTCTTTTTATTCTGCTTGTAGCAAATTTCTAAAGGCCAGCCTTGTAAGGAAAGAGTCCAAGCTGTTATGCAGCTATTGGACAAGTTCCCATCTCTTATTCTCTCACTTTGCACATATAGCAAAAGCTGGTGGGCCGTTTCTACAATAATTTTCTCGCCCTGTGTATAGCTGAGGAAATTTTGTAGAGCACATACAGTAGATAAGAGGGCTTTTTCGCAATCACTAAATTTTATTTCTATTGGGGATAAAGTTTTACTCTCATAAGCAATGACTTTGCTTAAATTTTCATGCTTTTGGTATAAAACAGCACTCATATCTGTGTAACCTGTCTCTAAGTAGAAAGGTTTATCCCCTTCAGGGTACGCTAAGCAAGGTGCTTGAGTGAGTTTTCTCTTCAGCTCTCTGATAGCTGTCTCTTGAGCCTCAGTCCAGTGCAATTTCACATCCTTCTTTAGAAGAAGTAGCAGTGGTTTAGCTATTTCTGCATAATTATCAATACATTTGCGAGAATAATTTGTCATACCCAGGAATGATCTCAATTCCTTTAAGTTAGTTGGGTTCTTAGAATTTATTATAGCTTCCACCTATTTCTTCTGATGATTTAACCCTTCAGAAGTAACTTCATGTCCTAAGAAGTTTACATGAGTGCTGCACCATTTGGCTTTTTGTAGGGATAATTTGACACCTGCCCTTTTAAGTTGGCTGATGTGTTTTTCAAAGTCTGTGCTTTTGATAAAAACATTATCAATATAGGATAATGTCCCCCTTTCCAGTGCATCGGACATAGCCTTATGCATGAATACAGCAAATTCATGTCCTGAATTTATGTATCCAAATGGGAGCCTTTGTAATGCATGCTGGACCTTTTTTAATGAGAATGCAAGCCTATACTGGTCTTCCTCGTGTACCTTTATGGTCCAATATCCCTGTGCACAATCAATAGCAGTGAATATTTTGGATCCCTGCATCTGCGCTAGGCACTGGTCAATGTATGGCACAGGCCAGCCAGACATGTACACTCGTTTGTTTAATTGTATTAAGTCAGCGCACAAACATTGTCCATTGGGCTTACGGACACCTAGAATAGGATTGTTAAAAAAAGCTAAGCACCGGTCTGATGATACCCCGTTCTTCTAGGTTCCTTATGATTTCTGCAAGAGAATCATTTGAGGCTAAAGGAAGTCTGTATTGTTTAACAAAGACAGGTGTTGCATTGAGACCTGTTTGGATTCTTGCAATGTGCATGTCTGTAGTCCCACAGTCATAAGAATCCCTAGCAAAAATATCCTTGTACTCCATCAGGGGTTCTTGTAGCTGTCGGCGTTCATCATCACTGGAACAGCCATTAGCTAAGGAGATTTGCTCTTCGACTATTTGCTGAAATCCTGGAAAGATTTCAGGCTGTCCTATCTCATAGGCTTCTTCCAACCTAGAGGTGAGATCCCCTTGATTATAATTTACATTACCCCCATGATTCTGGGTATTGGGGTATTCTTGCTCTTTGATTGGCTGATCAAATACTAGGGAAGCTTCTTCAATTTTACAGATGCCTTCCTCTGAGCTGAAGGGATAAATAGACTGAATTGTAAACAATCCCTCTGGCATAGATGCAAAGGATTGTTCTATTAACTGTTCTTCAGTTAAGTATCCTTCAGGTATTAGCTCAATTACATTATTCTGGAATCCAAAAGTGTAGTAACTGGATTCCAGCACATATCCTATGGTAGTTCCCTTGGATATGGTTATATCCTGTGGTGTCATGTTATGCACAATTACATGTATTGGAATAGTCCCAATATTTACCATAGGAGTATGGGTCATTGTTATACCCAGATTTTTCATTCTATGGGACATGCATATTAATGTTTCAGAAGTTTTTAATTTCTGACCTCTCTTTACCTGTAAGTATAAGAGGAATTTATCAGCCCCAGCAGGGATTACAACATCGTTAGACACCTGCATATTCACCGCATATGGCATTTGCTGGTTTGATTTAAGGGCTGCATTTTCATCCTGAAATACTTCAGGGTCCCCCTTTAACCTGCTCCAGAGGCAAAGGTTAATCAAATCTATTTGTATGACATATCTATATAAGAGATCATTGCCCATGTATATTTGATTATGGGGATTATTTAAAACTAAAAACAGGTGCTTCCACGATTTATTACCTATGGAGATAGATAATAAACATTTAGCTGTGATATTATAGCTTTCAGATTTGTCATCCAAGTCATAGACCCAGAGATCTTGGGGAGAAAGATATTTAATCACTTTAGGTTCAGCGATCTGCTCTAATAAGCCTTCGCTTGTGTAGCTAGCTTCCTGTTTTAAGTTCAATTTGGCATACTTGATTTTTCCAAGGTCATGCACTTGCATAGGGATAAATAGATCATCTTTAACTTCCTCAATTTCTGCAAGGAATTGAGAGTGATCTCCCCCTTTAGGGGACTTAGGGTCCCCCTTGTGGAGAGATATGGTTAATATATAGCCATCTAAGGAAATATTGGCTATTCCAGGCGAAATTTTAAAAGTATTACCACTTAGAGGAATCTGATTAGCCATTTGTAGGATGGTAATTTCAGGTACAGAGTTATTCCGGAAATTAATCTCCACAGCATCTGGCTTCTCTTCCACCACGTGACAGTTATGTCTGGTATTAGGTATGCTGGACCGCTTATAATTAATAGGTCTTTTTACTTGTGACAAAATTACATTATTTATGCAATCAATTATGGTGCTTAATCATGTCAGTAGATCACTACCAATTATTAAACGATCAGTTGGCAGATCCACTGTAATCGACTTTATTGTGCAAACAGGGATAAAAAGCGACGTTTCAGGCCCACACTTGGCCTTTTCTCAAGCTTAACCAAACATTAGTGAACAAACATTTAAATAGCCCTAATGGCGCCAAACATTGTGATTAGGAAGTGATAAAATGTTGCCCTCTAGTGGAGAACCATCATACAATATACAAATATACAAATATATATCAAAGTGCTTATTGATGGCCCAAATTCTGCCACCTAGTGAAACAGCATCATATTGTTAAACAATTATATCTCTCATATCATATGTGTAAAAATCTTAATAAACTAAACAATATTTCAAAATTACATATTATTAAAAAATGATAAAATGCATTGAGAATTTCATTGATGTTTTAATAATCACAATATTAAATTAAAAGTTATGTATATATATTAAGTGTACCCAAAATGGATCAATCATATTT
The DNA here is from genome assembly GCF_027579735.1 of Bombina bombina. Lineage (NCBI taxonomy): Eukaryota > Metazoa > Chordata > Amphibia > Anura > Bombinatoridae > Bombina > Bombina bombina. The sequence goes on along the minus strand of NC_069501.1, from coordinate 714,078,068 downwards.
GATATAGTTTTTTTACGATTAACTTCATCTTTATTTAGATTTTAAATCCATAGTTATATGTATACACTCATATAGTTGGTCATTATTGGCTATTCAACATAGCATATCTATTAAATTTATAGAGACATTAAATCTCATATTAATAACGTATTATATTCGAATGCACATTCATTTATATAGTATAATACAGTCCTATGCTTAACCCATTCTATTCAACTTTATTATATTTCACTTAGAATGAATTTTTTTTTTTTTATTTTTTTATTTTTTTTATTTTTTTAAATGAATTAATTTAATTTAATTTAGTCACCAAAAAGCAGTCCAATTACATTCTCTATTTAAACCTCTTGGCCATAACGTGCCCAATTCATTGATCCAAAATGTTTCTCTCCTAGTTAGTATATTCTCCTTATCTCCCCCTCTTCTAGGTGTACTAACCCTTTCAATGATTTGAAAGCGCAATTGACTTATTCTATGGCCAGCCTTTATAAAGTGACCAGCTACTGGAGCCTCCTTTTTGCCACAACGAATGTTTGACTTGTGCTCCGAAATTCTTTCTCGGGCTTCCCTGGTCGATTGACCAATATACATCAGGGAACACGGACATTTAATTGCATAAATAATGTATTCCGACCTGCAAGTCAAATATTCATTTATGTAATACTTTCTGCCTGTATATGGGTGACAAAAAGTGTCACCCTTAATCAGAGAGTTGCAATTAATGCAAGATAGACACGGAAAACAACCTTTTCGTTTTTGACCGGTTATTGTACCTTGAATCTGTTTTCTCTTAGCCCCAATATCTGCTTTCACCAATTTATCTTTAGTATTAGGGCCACGTTTATAGGCTAGCATAGGTGGTATTGAAAAGGCCCCTATATCTGGATGGCATTTAGATAGAATGTACCAATATTTACGAATGATCTTATTAATCTGGTGACTCCTTGTATTATACTGAGATATAAATTTAATCCTCTCTGTATTTCCAGAACAATTCATGTTCTTTCCTTTCCTTACTGATTTGGATCTGTTACTACTTAGGCTCACATCCTGTTTTATGTTTTCAATCAATGCCTTTGGATAACCTCTTGAGATAAATTTATCTGCCATTTCCTTCAAACGGACCTCCTTAATGGTAGGATCTGACACGATCCTATCAACCCTAAGGAGTTGACTTTTAGGGACAGCCTTAAAGGTGCTAGGTGGATGAAAACTCTCAAACATTAATGTGTTATTTTTATCAGTGGGCTTGGAATAAATATCAATTTTCAAACCATCTACACCTTTGTATACTCTAGTATCCAAAAATTGGATTGAGCATTCATCGTATGTTAAAGTAAATTTTATACCATTGACTGCACAATTCAGATCATCAACAAATGCCAATAGGGATCCAATGTCGCCGTACCATATGCCAAACACGTCATCTATAAAACGCCACCAGGTGGCGCCATATTGTTTAAATAGATGGTGTTCATAGACAAACAATTCTTCAAAATTAATCATAAATATGTTGGCATATGTTGGGGCGACATTGGACCCCATGGCTGTCCCCTTCTTTTGGAAATAGAAAGTGTCCTTAAATAAGAAGTAATTAGCATACAAGATAACTTCTAGTAAATTCACAAAAAATTGTATTTGAGCTAAACTGTATTTTTGGTCACTAGATAACATCTTCATTACAGCAGCTATACCACTTGTGTGTTTTATTGATGTGTACAAACTAGATACATCTAAAGTAAACAGGATGACTTTCTGATATGGTAAATCAAGATTTTCTAGTTTTTCCAAAAAATCATAGGTGTCCCTGATATATGAGGATGATTTTATAACGTAGGGCTGTAAAACTTTATCTAAAAAAATAGCAATATTAGAGAATATGGAGCCTGTACCAGCTACAATAGGCCTACCTGGCGGTAGATCTTTGTGTTTATGGATCTTAGGTAAACAATATATTACAGGTCTTATTGGGTGTTTAATTTGTAAATATTCACTTAGATCCTTAGAAATTAGATCACTCTTTACTGCTTTAGATAAAATATTCAAAATTTCACCTTGTATTTTATATGTTGGATCAAAACCAACCTCCACATATACTGAATCATCATTTAGTTGTTGCATAATTTCATCAACATAGTGCTCCTGTTTCATTAAGACAAGGGCGCCACCCTTATCTGCACCCTTAATGGTTAACCCTTTCTTTTCACGAATTGCTCTTAGTGCAGTTAAATCAGTTTGAAATTTAACCTTATTTTTGTCGAAAATGTAATCCGGTTTTAAAAATAACTTTTCAACTTCAACAAGAACAAGTTCAAAGAAAGTATTAACACTGTTATCAGTGACACTGGGGTTAAAACTACTGGTTTTTTTCAAGCCGACAGATTTACAAGTTAATAAACCTTTATCCTCAGTGTGAACAACAGTGTCACCAATATCAGTATTCTTGTCAAAAAATACTTTCAATTTTATAGACCTAAAGAATCTATGTAGCTCCTGTTTTATTTGAAACAGATTACCTTTATTCACAGGGCAGTATGATAAACCTTTATTTAGAAAAGACAACTCTATATCAGAAAGATCTATTCCTGAAATGTTATGTACAATATCATCATTTTTAACACTAACAATTCCTTCAGGTAATTTGTCAGAAATTTTCCCAATTGGTTGTTCATCCTGAACATAAATGTCCACATCTTTCAACTTATCAACATTGCCATAGTGAGTGTTAAACTGCATTTCCCTAGTGTCCCCACTCCAAACAAATTTTCTCTCTTTCACTCGCTTTACACTGGAGCCGGCCGGCTCACTCACCGGACCTTGTGCAGTTCTTATTGCCTCTGTTGGCCCTTTCCTCGGCTGTTCCAGCGGGTCTGCTTGGCTTTTTTCACACTCTGTGCTGGGGGAAAATTGCTTGCGGTGTTTCCTCCCGCCCCTCCGGCGTCGCCATCCGACTCCTCTGTTAAAAAACATGCCGATGTTTCTGACTCACTCTGAGTATCATCCGGTGTGCGCCGCTTGTCGCGCCTCTGTCGTGGGAAGCGGATCCTTGGGGCTCCACCCATTTCCATCCGCTGTGCCCACCTGTAGACATTGCCTTGTAAGTAGTCTTGCTCATCACGCAAGAATTTTGTACGTTTTTTCTCCTCTAGTGATTTTTTATAGTCACTAACAGATTTAGTTATTTTCTCCACCAAGGACTTATATTCTTCTAATGGTAAACTTTGTTGAAGTGCTGCTTTTGATTTTTCAACTTCATCTTTAAAAGCGGCAATCTCCCTTTGTGCAAATTCCACCGTCCAGGTAATTAAATCAAAGGAGCATTTATTTAGGATACTCTCAAAGCGAGCACAATATTCCGGTTTATCAGCAAACAAAGTGGGTCTTGTAGACATCCGTAAGCCTCTTGGAATTCGCTGCAGCTTAAAGTATTCTGTCAAAGTTACAGCATGTAGCTGCAATACCATTTGTTTGACACTATCCTTTTCGAGCTTCTTACTCGATCTTTCTTTGGGGGGTACATTCAGGAAATCACTTGATCCAAATACTGAGGAAAAAACCATCTGTGCATCCTCTGTCGAATAGCCAAACGTGTTAGCTCCCTTTGTGATATTTGCCATTTCAGTAGTCATCGCGGTGCAAGTGTTTCAAAATTGGTAAAAAGTCAATCTTGCAACAATGTATCATGAAACACAGCACTCACTGCACAGCCAGGAACAGGTTTTAGGGAGCTAACACGTTTGGCTATTCGACAGAGGATGCACAGATGGTTTTTTCCTCAGTATTTGGATCAAGTGATTTCCTGAATGTACCCCCCAAAGAAAGATCGAGTAAGAAGCTCGAAAAGGATAGTGTCAAACAAATGGTATTGCAGCTACATGCTGTAACTTTGACAGAATACTTTAAGCTGCAGCGAATTCCAAGAGGCTTACGGATGTCTACAAGACCCACTTTGTTTGCTGATAAACCGGAATATTGTGCTCGCTTTGAGAGTATCCTAAATAAATGCTCCTTTGATTTAATTACCTGGACGGTGGAATTTGCACAAAGGGAGATTGCCGCTTTTAAAGATGAAGTTGAAAAATCAAAAGCAGCACTTCAACAAAGTTTACCATTAGAAGAATATAAGTCCTTGGTGGAGAAAATAACTAAATCTGTTAGTGACTATAAAAAATCACTAGAGGAGAAAAAACGTACAAAATTCTTGCGTGATGAGCAAGACTACTTACAAGGCAATGTCTACAGGTGGGCACAGCGGATGGAAATGGGTGGAGCCCCAAGGATCCGCTTCCCACGACAGAGGCGCGACAAGCGGCGCACACCGGATGATACTCAGAGTGAGTCAGAAACATCGGCATGTTTTTTAACAGAGGAGTCGGATGGCGACGCCGGAGGGGCGGGAGGAAACACCGCAAGCAATTTTCCCCCAGCACAGAGTGTGAAAAAAGCCAAGCAGACCCGCTGGAACAGCCGAGGAAAGGGCCAACAGAGGCAATAAGAACTGCACAAGGTCCGGTGAGTGAGCCGGCCGGCTCCAGTGTAAAGCGAGTGAAAGAGAGAAAATTTGTCTGGAGTGGGGACACTAGGGAAATGCAGTTTAACACTCACTATGGCAATGTTGATAAGTTGAAAGATGTGGACATTTATGTTCAGGATGAACAACCAATTGGGAAAATTTCTGACAAATTACCTGAAGGAATTGTTAGTGTTAAAAATGATGATATTGTACATAACATTTCAGGAATAGATCTTTCTGATATAGAGTTGTCTTTTCTAAATAAAGGTTTATCATACTGCCCTGTGAATAAAGGTAATCTGTTTCAAATAAAACAGGAGCTACATAGATTCTTTAGGTCTATAAAATTGAAAGTATTTTTTGACAAGAATACTGATATTGGTGACACTGTTGTTCACACTGAGGATAAAGGTTTATTAACTTGTAAATCTGTCGGCTTGAAAAAAACCAGTAGTTTTAACCCCAGTGTCACTGATAACAGTGTTAATACTTTCTTTGAACTTGTTCTTGTTGAAGTTGAAAAGTTATTTTTAAAACCGGATTACATTTTCGACAAAAATAAGGTTAAATTTCAAACTGATTTAACTGCACTAAGAGCAATTCGTGAAAAGAAAGGGTTAACCATTAAGGGTGCAGATAAGGGTGGCGCCCTTGTCTTAATGAAACAGGAGCACTATGTTGATGAAATTATGCAACAACTAAATGATGATTCAGTATATGTGGAGGTTGGTTTTGATCCAACATATAAAATACAAGGTGAAATTTTGAATATTTTATCTAAAGCAGTAAAGAGTGATCTAATTTCTAAGGATCTAAGTGAATATTTACAAATTAAACACCCAATAAGACCTGTAATATATTGTTTACCTAAGATCCATAAACACAAAGATCTACCGCCAGGTAGGCCTATTGTAGCTGGTACAGGCTCCATATTCTCTAATATTGCTATTTTTTTAGATAAAGTTTTACAGCCCTACGTTATAAAATCATCCTCATATATCAGGGACACCTATGATTTTTTGGAAAAACTAGAAAATCTTGATTTACCATATCAGAAAGTCATCCTGTTTACTTTAGATGTATCTAGTTTGTACACATCAATAAAACACACAAGTGGTATAGCTGCTGTAATGAAGATGTTATCTAGTGACCAAAAATACAGTTTAGCTCAAATACAATTTTTTGTGAATTTACTAGAAGTTATCTTGTATGCTAATTACTTCTTATTTAAGGACACTTTCTATTTCCAAAAGAAGGGGACAGCCATGGGGTCCAATGTCGCCCCAACATATGCCAACATATTTATGATTAATTTTGAAGAATTGTTTGTCTATGAACACCATCTATTTAAACAATATGGCGCCACCTGGTGGCGTTTTATAGATGACGTGTTTGGCATATGGTACGGCGACATTGGATCCCTATTGGCATTTGTTGATGATCTGAATTGTGCAGTCAATGGTATAAAATTTACTTTAACATACGATGAATGCTCAATCCAATTTTTGGATACTAGAGTATACAAAGGTGTAGATGGTTTGAAAATTGATATTTATTCCAAGCCCACTGATAAAAATAACACATTAATGTTTGAGAGTTTTCATCCACCTAGCACCTTTAAGGCTGTCCCTAAAAGTCAACTCCTTAGGGTTGATAGGATCGTGTCAGATCCTACCATTAAGGAGGTCCGTTTGAAGGAAATGGCAGATAAATTTATCTCAAGAGGTTATCCAAAGGCATTGATTGAAAACATAAAACAGGATGTGAGCCTAAGTAGTAACAGATCCAAATCAGTAAGGAAAGGAAAGAACATGAATTGTTCTGGAAATACAGAGAGGATTAAATTTATATCTCAGTATAATACAAGGAGTCACCAGATTAATAAGATCATTCGTAAATATTGGTACATTCTATCTAAATGCCATCCAGATATAGGGGCCTTTTCAATACCACCTATGCTAGCCTATAAACGTGGCCCTAATACTAAAGATAAATTGGTGAAAGCAGATATTGGGGCTAAGAGAAAACAGATTCAAGGTACAATAACCGGTCAAAAACGAAAAGGTTGTTTTCCGTGTCTATCTTGCATTAATTGCAACTCTCTGATTAAGGGTGACACTTTTTGTCACCCATATACAGGCAGAAAGTATTACATAAATGAATATTTGACTTGCAGGTCGGAATACATTATTTATGCAATTAAATGTCCGTGTTCCCTGATGTATATTGGTCAATCGACCAGGGAAGCCCGAGAAAGAATTTCGGAGCACAAGTCAAACATTCGTTGTGGCAAAAAGGAGGCTCCAGTAGCTGGTCACTTTATAAAGGCTGGCCATAGAATAAGTCAATTGCGCTTTCAAATCATTGAAAGGGTTAGTACACCTAGAAGAGGGGGAGATAAGGAGAATATACTAACTAGGAGAGAAACATTTTGGATCAATGAATTGGGCACGTTATGGCCAAGAGGTTTAAATAGAGAATGTAATTGGACTGCTTTTTGGTGACTAAATTAAATTAAATTAATTCATTTAAAAAAATAAAAAAACTAAAAAAATAAAAAAACTAAAATTCATTCTAAGTGAAATATAATAAAGTTGAATAGAATGGGTTAAGCATAGGACTGTATTATACTATATAAATGAATGTGCATTCGAATATAATACGTTATTAATATGAGATTTAATGTCTCTATAAATTTAATAGATATGCTATGTTGAATAGCCAATAATGACCAACTATATGAGTGTATACATATAACTATGGATTTAAAATCTAAATAAAGATGAAGTTAATCGTAAAAAAACTATATCAAATATGATTGATCCATTTTGGGTACACTTAATATATATACATAACTTTTAATTTAATATTGTGATTATTAAAACATCAATGAAATTCTCAATGCATTTTATCATTTTTTAATAATATGTAATTTTGAAATATTGTTTAGTTTATTAAGATTTTTACACATATGATATGAGAGATATAATTGTTTAACAATATGATGCTGTTTCACTAGGTGGCAGAATTTGGGCCATCAATAAGCACTTTGATATATATTTGTATATTTGTATATTGTATGATGGTTCTCCACTAGAGGGCAACATTTTATCACTTCCTAATCACAATGTTTGGCGCCATTAGGGCTATTTAAATGTTTGTTCACTAATGTTTGGTTAAGCTTGAGAAAAGGCCAAGTGTGGGCCTGAAACGTCGCTTTTTATCCCTGTTTGCACAATAAAGTCTTTTGTAGCACCAGCTGGAACGACTTCTGTGTCTATGTATCTATACTGGGTTTGGTAAACCTGTTCCTGGCTGTGCAGTGAGTGCTGTGTTTCATGATACATTGTTGCAAGATCCACTATAATGACAGGGTGTCTTATTACCCTGTTCCCCAGCTTTAGCTTTAACCATGCCGTACCCCAAACTCTGAGAGAATCGCCCCTAACACCTATTAGTGAACCATTAAATTCCTTTAGTTTAGGTTTGTGGGGTGTTAGCTTGTTTAGCTCTGTGTAGTACCTGTGGGATAAAATAGTTGCCTGAGATCCAGTATCAGTTAATCCCATGATAGGGTTGGAAACTGAATCCTGGAGCTCAGCTAATACATAATATCTCACTGCAGTTTCTACCATTTCATTAGCATGATTACATAATAGTGGGCTTTGCCACATATTACCTGTATCAACCACTTTACCTGATGCAGAAGAATTTTCATTCTTACTGGTCTTTTCCTCTATAATAGGGCTGACAGGGTTCATGTGTACTGCATCTGTGGGAATAAGGTTAGGAGAAAACTGCAAAGGAAGAGGTTTGCTAGAGCTTCCCGACTGATGTTGCTTGTCATCACAGCTAAAACATCATCTGTTTCTGGGCTGCAAGGAGAGAACATGATTAGTACCATTATTGACATTTATCATTTAATTTGGTATATCTCTCCCCTCTCCCTCAGGTAATACCGGAGTATTTATGACTGTGCCTGTAGCCCATTTCTGGCCACTGGCTGTACCCCTAAAAAAAGATTATTAGGGTTCGGAACAGTCAGAGCTTGACTCATATTAGTAAATAGTGTACATCATTGACTTACTTGCGTACTGAGTTGGCCCACTTGATTGGACAAGCTATTTCTACCCATGGACCAATTTTTTGATATCCCAGGGTATTGATTCCTGGATCCTTGGGATCCCTCAGAATCATAGCTATTATTCCTATTTTGACATAGTTGTCTTTGGGGTTCAACTTGTTCAGCATTAATATCTTGGGGAGGACTATTTACTTGTGGTGTCTGGTTACCCTGAGAGTATTTTCGCCACATTTGGTATTTATTTTTATGGGGGTAACTATTTGTCTGGGTATGCCCCACATTTTGAATATATTCTCTCTGCACCTTGGGCCATGTTGGGGGAGGGGCAGAGTTAAAACTTTGTGGGGAAGGCCTGTTTTCTCGGGCCTCCTCCGCATAAGTCTTCTTTTTAGACTCCAAATTGAGGGGGCTAAGTGACACCCTAGTTTCTGCCACAATTTTGGGGCTGGGCCTTGGTTCCCTTTTAACCCCCTGTTCAATGCTTCATAAAATAAATTCACAAATTCTGAGCTTTCAAATATGGGGTAGTCTTCGGCCATACTTTACGTACTTTTTAGTACAGAAATTAATTCTATAGTCTTCGGCCACACTTTACGTACTTTTTAGTACAGAAATTAATTCTATAGGTCTTTGATTGGCTCTACATTTTAAACCGTACACAGCTATTTTCGCAGCTGTTTTAGTGCGATATTGCCCAAACTCCTTTTTGCACTGTCGTTTTGTTTCACTCCAGGAATGAATATTCATATCCTTTAGTGAAGCAAAGAACTTGTGATGTTTACCCCCAAATACCCAGGGCAGAAATTCAATTTTTGACTGCTCATTAGTAACATTCATTATGGATAAAGCATTCTCATAGGTTTCTAAGTAGTCAATTATAGAATTGGTTCCCTTGTTGGAAAACTTAGGTACTGCACCACTTAAGAAATTAATTATTTTAGGGGTGTCATATACCTTATTATGTATCTTGGGCTTTTTAGGGACCTTATTCTTGGGGCTGGAGCATCCCCTATCTGCCCTATGTTTACTATAGGGAGACCCCTTATGTAAATTAGTACTACATGGGCTATTTGGATAGCTGGCTCCGCCCCTGACTCACTATTATCACTCCCCTCCCCCTGTGAAGTGTAGCAGTTCCCTGAATTTAAAACATGAGGTGACTGTCTATTTGAGAAGTTTACCTCTGACCGATAGGGGTCCTTTAAAAAGAAAGCAGAAACAGGCACTGCCCGATTCAAGTGTAGCAAATTTTAATATAGGTAAGCGCACATAGACAAATGGCTACTTACAAAATAAAAAGTATAAGTCAGCATTAAAAACGTAATTTCCCGACTGAGATTCCACTGGTGTGGGGAGGGAGTCCTCAAAGCGATATGGCACCCCGGCCGTAAAAGATAACCAAGTGTGGCACTTGCTGTGGAATAATCCTCAGTGATATGAAACAGACACAAGTTGTCTGTGTGGAACCAAAGTCCAACAGTTCAATAGTCTCTACGCATTTCGTCTGAGGACGCTCAGACTTTTTCAAGAGAAATCTCATAGCATAGTAGGCTCCAACCGGCTTTTTAAAGGAGCCAATGAATGCAAAGTCTGGTTATTAACCAATCAATGCCTAGAAGGGTTCAAGTGGCCTATTGGAAATGCTTGCTGATTTAATTATTAGAAGAAAGCATATATATGTTGCATATCATTTCATACCTTAAAACAATGTGTATAAGAAATACCTAAAAGTGTACATAAAAAATGCTGAATAAAACCCTATAAAAGATAACTGTAAGTTGATCCTAAAAAATATATCAGAAAATTGATGAATTAAAACCATACATTCAAACTGAATCAAGAATAACATATTTGACATCATAATTCTTTGTCACATGAGTAGTAACCATTAATTAAAAACATTAGTTTGAGAAAATTAATTAAAACAGATAGTAAAATGGAAATTCATGAGACAAGGGGATGGGAGTGGATAGAAAAAAGATTGCCTGGGATACTATCATATTCATAACCATAGTTAGTGTATCATTGTGGGGTACTGATCTGGTATAGGGAACTTTTGTAAAATAGCATGTATTAGCACTATTATTATAAATTGAATTTTTGGGCAGAATGAATTATGGAATGTTAGTAGATAATAGCTACATGAATGCTTGCAGGTCTAATTCTAGATTCAATCCTGCTGGATGCATAGCATCTAATTGGTAGATCCAAAATGATTCCCTATGTCTAAGTGTGAGTAATCTGTTTGAGAATTTGTTAGGGGGTATCCAGTCTATAACCTGGATTTTTAAACATGTGGGATCAGAGTTATGGAAAACTTTGAAATGTTCAGGCACACTATGTGTGTTTAAACCATTTTTAATATTATTAACATGTTCCCCTAGTCTTGTTCGGATGTTCCTTTTTGTTCTTCCTATATAAATCATTTTGCAACTGCAGCTTAAGAGGTACATAACATATGTTGTGCTGCAGTTGCTTCTGTACTTTTGTTTGAAAACTTTGTTTCCCCTTGACTTAGTAAACGTAACCTCCCTATTTACATATTTGCACATACCACATCTAGGTACCCCACATTTATGAGTGCCCGGTTTTTGTTGAAGCCAGTATGTTTTCTCTATAGTGTGTTGTTGATTCCCTGTATAGGGGTCCTTTGTATGAATTCTTCCTTAATGCTCTGCAGTTCATTTCTCATAAATTCTTTTAGGGTTTTTTTTTTTTAATCAAAAATTTTTATTGAGGCAATACAAGAAAAAGAAAGAACATGAACATAATGTACATTTCGCATTACTTTGGTAATTTTTGCATACAAAACAATGTTTAACCATTGGATACTGAAACCTTGACATATAAGAGAATAAAGAGATCTTAATTCGAGTATTATATATGTATCTCACCAATCAAACATAAAAAAAATATAGAAAACATTGTATGCATATACGAAATCAAATACATAAAATCAAGCATTACCTCTTTTTTCCTTTTGTTTCCTATGTAGATACATAATAAAATGATAGAATTTAAACATCCCGAGAAAATTATACTTCCTATAGAGTGATATATTAATTATAAAATAGGTGTATTTATAATTTGAAGATTGACAGATTATAGGGAGTCATAACAAGTTGCTCCTATTAGATACACGTGAACGGGGGGCAAAGTGCCTCATTTTCTTTATAGATAGAAGACTAAAAGCAACTTATGACAAGGCGATATCTGTGGCGGGTTAATACCGCTTATTTGTCCACCTAAAATAAGAGTGGACAATAGCTATGAGGGCGGGGGACGGAGCTATAGATTCTATTGAAGCTTACAAACTTTCCAGGCTGTCATCATTATGGCTGACCTCTATACATATGCTTACTTATTACATTCTGGAACAATCATTCTCACAGCAGAGTATCAGGATGTATGTAATATGAGATATAAGATAAATAATATGATACATGGTATAGAACGAGAGATAGTGGGCTTCTAGAGGAGCTCCTCTCCTAGGGGAGATGCCATCCACCGGCGACAAGGGAAAAGGGAGTAGGGATATGACCCGCAGGCAACTAGTACCGGCGGGAAAGGGAGGAGAGGAGTCCCTTCTGTGTTTTTTTGTATAATGCCAATTCCACTGGTCCGGCCGCAACCAGCAGAACAAGCTTAAATTAGTATACAGAACCCCTATAAGTAAACATACATTATCTATATACACTGTAACATCCTGACATACAATTAGCGTGTCTATAGTGAACTTTCTAACTTAGAATGATTTGAAAGTATATATCAGAGTTGCATCTATGCAGTTAGGGAGTTCTTAGGAAAGATCTAGATATAGATTATATGAGCAAGGGTCTACAACACCGGCATTTTCATAGAAATAAGAATCAATCCATAAAAAACAAACTTAATATAAGACTAACTCAGTCTTCAATACCCCTGCACAAGTGTTTATATATAGCCATGAAACCTAGGTCTAAGCAGCCTATTTGGGTTATCAGGTATGTTGATCTCTAAATAGAAACAGAACAGTTTAAATTATAGTTCCAGTTATTGCTCTATCTTCTATCAGATAGTGAAGTTTAATGGCAAGCTAACTTAATATACTAAATATAATGGGACTAAAATGCATAACATACATAAGTAAAAGGCATAACAAGTAAGGTGAAAACTGTCAACAGACAAGTGAACTACAAAACCAGCTATACTTAAAACCACAACAGTCTGCAGTCCTTATTCTCAGACATTTGGGTCATCATCTAGAGAGCAGTGTAATTCAAGATAGTGCATTTTTGACATTCTGAGAGCTGAACTATATTTAGGTAAAGAAGCTCTAAATTTATAAGCAGAGCTAACCCACTCCAGATCTGACTGTCCTCAGGTCAGCATTACTCGCTCCCTCTATGCACTTAATTGAAATGAATGGTAACCCCAGCGGGTCAACTATCTCTGTACGGGATGTAGTGCTGTCAGCAGTAGGAGCAGACTCCTCTGCAGCAGGAATCCACTCAGCGCCATCAAACCAGTTCTCTGTAAGGGGGTGCAAACTACATGTCTGCAGTGAGGCGGTAATGGATTGCGGAGCTTTAACTCTGAGGCTTGGATATCTCTGAAGCCGAGATGGTATGACACAGCTTCTCTCCCGTGCAAGATCTGTTACCGCAGCCAGATAAGTGTCATGCGCAGGGGACTCCGTGTGAGTCTGAAATGTTCTAAGCCCTGAAGTTGATGCCTTTGTAGGAAGCTGGGAGGGCTCAGTAAAACCTGTGTCCGCCGCCATTTTAGGTATTGAACTGATCTCTCCTCCAGCCCAATCTCTGGCTATATGCCGTAGGTCATGGAAATTGCGATCCATCTTCTCCCCCAATCTGTTCAGATATGCTAGGACATGTTCGCAGAGATCTGCCATATTTGATTAAATTACGGTATGGCTGTAAGTCAGACAGACACCTCTGCCTCGTGGTCAGTTCAGACGGAGTAGTCCCCAGCAGTAGTAGACAGATAAGGTTTTGTTAGCCTTAGTTTTTAAGGAAAAAATAAAGGTTGCTTTCCCTTCTTCATAAGTGCCAGTCAAGCAATCAGTTAGAAAACATAGATTGTGCACTAAATTAAACTAAATATTGATGAATTTTACAGGAGCTCATGAGATGTACGTCTTGTCTCCTCTGTGGCTGGCTCCGCCCCCCCTTTTAGGGTTTTTAAAATACCTGCATTATTATTTTCATTATTTTCATTATCAAGAGAGGGGTTTTCGTTATGGTGAGATTGTCTTTTAAATTCATTTAAAGGGACACTGAACCCAAATTTTTTCTTTTGTAATTTAGAAAGAACATGCAATTTTAAGCAACTTTCTAATTTACTCCTATTATCAATTTTTCTTCGTTCTCTTGCTATCATTATTTGAAAAAGAATCTAAGCTTTTTTTTTTATTTCAGTACTCCGGACAGCACTTTTTTATTGGTGGATGAATTTATCCACCAATCAGCAAGGACAACCCAGGTTGTTCACAAAAATGGGCCGGCATCTAAACTTACATTCTTGCATTTCAAATAAAGATACCAAGAGAATGAAGAAAATTTGATAATAGGAGTAAATTAGAAAGTTGCTTAAAATGTCATGCTCAATCTGAATCACGAAAGAAAATGTTTGGGAACAGTGTCCCTTTAACTCTTTCTGGCTCTGTGTGAGTTGTTTATGCAAATATATATATATATATATATATATATATATATATATATATATATATATATATATATACATATATACAGCCCTTATAACTTTTTAAATAATTTTTATTAGATGGTGTTATTATGAGTGTAACTGTACTTTGTAATTAATTTTTTATGTATTTTGTGAGTCTTTTCTATTTTGCAAAACAGTTAACCACAGCCGTGAGGACGCAGTAATCATGTATTTTTGATGTGTTTAAGTGCAAATTTTTATTAGAGTGTAACAGTTAACCTGAGCTTTGAAGTTGCGATATCCCGATGTGCTATAAATTCAAGTTACATGTTACTTTTTCTTTATTTTTGAATTCTTTATTTTTGAATTTTTGAATTCCTTTACAGTCTTTGTGTTTACCACCTCAAATGGAAGTTTAGTCCATGAATCCACCACTCTACGCTATTATGCTATAGCGAACGCGTTTACTTTTAACTTGTAATACGCACGCTCCTTCCGACGTGGGCATACACCCACAATGAACCTGATTTTGCCTGTGCGCAACAGTTAGAGCGCCACTTGTAATCTAGCCCAGAACTAAAGGAAGACATTTATTAATGTTTCACTTTTCACTGATGTGAATGGTATATGTAAATATAACAGGACTGGCTTCTCTTTGTGAATGTTAAACAAGTTATAGAATTATCCTTTTATTTGCTGTAAATCATTTCCTCATTAGATTGTAATAATGTTTCATAATTGTGCTTATTTTTGTAAAATTATTCTGATTTGTATTATTTTATTGAACTTGTTTTATTTGTATTTGTAGTAATATGCAGTTTACAGTTGTGTGACACAAAGCAGTATTATTTAAAACACATACAAAGAAAATAAGAATTAAAAAAGTAATGGAATTTGCTGCATAAAATAATAATCTAGAGCAAACAGCTTTACATAATATCACAGTTAAATCAGTGAGGTGAATGGAGGCTCTCTGGAGCGTTTGTCAGCTGATTTATTCTAAATGTTAGAGCTATATTTGATTTGTATTTGACCAAAATTAAAAAACTGCACATTGTTTTTGCATTAAGTAATTCTATATGACAGGATGAATTAGGATTATATACACAGCAATGGCAACTGAGTTAGTAATCCCTCCAGATTTTTCATAACATTGTAAACAAAGAGACGCTGTGGTAGATGGAAAAGTAGAAATATTATTTCTGCCTCACTCCTTGAGGAATAGCAAGAATAAAATGTTCTCATTGGCTAGAGCATTTTATTATTACACAGACCTATGTGTTTAAAGTCTGTAAAGTGGCTATACAAATAGTTCATGTCAACTCCAGAGTGACAATATGCTGCTGATCCTGAACTGAACACAAGGATAGCTGACTTTAAAGGGACATGAACAATTTAAAGGGACATGAAACCCAGTTTATTTATTTTATGATTCATATAGAGAATACAATTTAAAAAAAGTTTCCAAATTACTTCTATTATCTAATTTGCTTTGTTCTCTTGAGGTTCTTTGTTCTTGTTGTTCTTTGTTCAAGAGATAACTGCTGCCATATAGTACTGCAGACACGTGCACACTCCTGAACTTACCTTTCTGCTTTTTTTTCTAACTTTGACCCCCAAAATCTGTTACACATCTAGAACCACCAAAAAACACAAATGCTAAATAGTTTCTACATTTTCTCCTGAGTTTAGAAATACCCAATGTTTACATGTTCTTTGCTTTTTTTGCAAGTTATAGGGCAATAAGTACAAGTAGCAATTTGATATTTCCAAACCACTTTTTTTCAAAATTAGCGCTAGTTACATTGGAACCCTGATATCTGTCAGGAATCCCTGAATATCCCTTGACGTGTATATATATTTTTTTTAGAAGGCATCCCAAAGTATTGATCTAGGCCCATTTTGGTATATTTCATGCCACCATTTCACCGCCATATGCGATCAAATAAAAAAAATTGTTCACTTTTTCAGAAACGTTTTCACAAACTTTCTCACTGAAATTATTTACAAACAGCTTGTGCAATTATGGCACAAATGGTTGTAAATGCTTCTCTGGGATCCCCTTTGTTCAGAAATAGCAGACATATATGGCTTTGGCGTTGCTTTTTGGTAATTAGAAGGCCGCTAAATGCCGCTGCGCATCACACGTGTATTATGGCTAGCAGTGAAGGGGTTAATTAGGTAGCTTGTAGGGAGCTTGCAGGGTTAATTTTAGCTTTAGTGTAGAGATCAGCCTCCCACCTGACACATCATACCCCCTGATCCCTCCCAAACAGCTCTCTTCCCTCCCCCACCCCACAATTGTCCCTGCCATCTTAAGTACTGTCAGAAAGTCTGCCAGTACTAAAATAAAAGCTATCTTTTATTTTTTTTTAATTTTTAAGCAAATTTACATATGCTGTTGTGTAGGATCAACCCTTAGCACCCAAACTCCCTGATCCCCCCAAACAGCTCTTTAACCCTCCCCTTTAACTTATTAGAAGCTATCTTGGGTACTGGCAGCTGTCTGCCAGTACCCAGTTTACAAAAAAAGTTTATTTTTTTATTTTTATTTTTTTCTGTAGTGTAGCTCCCCGCCAAAGACCAAGCCCCCACCACCTCCCAGATCCCTTAAAAACGTTTTATTTTTATTTCCCTCCCCCCTCTCTTCCACTTTTCTTACAAATATTTTCTGTAGTGTAGCGGTTCCCAAGCGCTCCCGCCCCGCGCCCGCCCCCGCCCACCCGTGCACGCGCCCACCCCGTGCGTGCCCCCAGCTACCCCGCCCACGATCCCGCCCCCCTCTGCATCATAGAAGCCATTGATGGCCGCCCACCCACCTCCCACGTCAGCTCCCACCCACCAACGATTGCGGCTATCAATGTCCGGTGCAGAGAGGGCCACAGAGTGGCTCTCTCTGCATCGGAGGGGTAAGAAAGTTTATTGCAGGATTCCTCGATATCGAGGCATCACTGCAATTACCAGAAAGTGGCTGGAATCGATCAGGATCGCTTCCACTGCTTTCCAAGACCGACGATGTGCAGGGTACGTCCTTGGTCGTTAAGTGTATTTTTTTGGAGGATGTACCCTGCATGTCGTCAGTCGTTAAGGGGTTAAGAGGCTTTTTTTCAATTTAATTCATTTTAAGGGGCCGATTTAACAATGCCTGGCGGACATCGCTGAATGCGGCCAGCATACACTGTTAGTATTCAGCATTGCACAAGCAGTTCTAGTGAACTCCTTGTGCAATGCTGCCCCCTGCAGATTCGCGGCCGCTAGCAGAGGGGGGGCAATCAGCCCGATCGTACACGATCGGACGGATTGCTGTACGCTGCCTCTGAGGCTGCGTATGAGTTAAGGAGCAGCGGTCTTAACACCACTGCTTCTTAACTCCTGTTTCCGGCGAGCCATTCGACCCCTAAGTATGTGTTTAACCCCTTTTGAGTGGTTAAACCCATAGTTAGATGCAAACAATAGTACAATAATAAAATGCTCTAACACATTTTTCTTTTTGAAATACCTCAAAGCATTTTATTATTTTTTGTTTAGGTCCTAAAGAATAATATTTTAAAATAGCACCAATAATGCTTGAATAATGCAATCAATGCATATTTTATGGAATTCAAAAAGATGACATGCAGAGCTAGTTCCAAACAGAATTGTTAATTATCTGGTTCACATGAGAATAATCAGTTGATTTCAAAATTTAGTAATGCAAAATAATCGATTAAGGCATTGAAGTGGTCATGATGAAACTTTTCTCACTCTTCTTCACATTGCAGGTTGGCAACTCACTCTCAGCACTCCTATTAAATGTTGTACCAGACACTGGGTGCCAAGTATGGTGCGCGTCTGCTATGCTGGTATGACTGTGCATTCTGGGAAGTAAGCTGTAGTAAGCTATGATCCTGATGTGTAGCAACCACCCATCTATAAATTAAATAATTTGTAAGAAATGTCATAAACACATCACTGACTGTATAACAAATATGAGCTACAAGTTTTTAACATATATATCATAACTTAATAAAATCATACAGTTTAAAGGGACAGTCTACACCAGAATTTCTATTATTTTAAAATATAGATATTCCCTTTATTACCCATTCTCTAGTTTTGCATAACCAACACAGTTATATTAATACACTTTTTACCTCTGTGATTATTTTGTATCTAAGCCTCTGCAAACTGCCCCTTATTTCAGTTGTTTTGACAGACTTGCATTTTAGCCAATCAGTGCTGGCACCTAGGAACTCCACGCGCATGAGTACAGTGTTATCTATATGAAACACATGAACTAACACCCTCTAGTGGTGAAAAACTGTCAAAATGCCCTGAGATAAGAGGTGGCCTTCAAGGGCTTAGAAATTAGCATATGAAGCACCTAGGTTTAGTTTTCAACTAAAAATACCAAGAGAACAAAGAAAAATTGGTGATAGAAGTAAATTGGAAAAACGTTTAAAATTACACATCTTATCTGAATAATGAAAGTTTGTTTTGGACTAGACTGTCCTGTTAAATATTTCAATAGTTACTAAATTAATATCACTACTTAAAAAATCCTGTTTTCCTTATACAAACTACATATTTAGTATACCAACTCGAAACTTCACTGGTAATATAATATAGCAATACAAGTTAGTCTAAAACCTTATAACTTTACAATGTTTCAACTACTTTCAACCTGTTCCCTTAACATGCACTTAAATAAATCTCCCATTCACACCGGGACTGAGCACAGGGCATACAAGGCATTTGCCCTGTGGTCTGGGACCTGTTGCCTTAGCCTCACTCAGTCACCAGTGTTATTATTTGTGCATGGTGCAGGGCTGCAAATCTTGAAGCTTCAATAATGTTTTTGGAATTACATTTTACTTACTTTCATTATTCAATGACAAGCAATATACAAAGGGTTAGATTACAAGTGAGGCATTATCCTAACACCCCTTTACGGGTGCACATTAAATAACTAGCCATTACAAGTGGCTGGTTAATGCGATCGCAAGCTTGTATTTTCACATTGTGCTAAGTGCAATTAATCAGAGGTCAGACCTCTGGTTAAAAATTAAAAGTTGCCCCAATTCCCCCCAAAATAAAGAGGACAGTGCAGTAACAAATGATAAAAAAATGAGCATTTTGACTTTTTTATGGGGTTTAAGTGAGGGGATGTAGGGTGTAAAAAAAAACCCAGCACCTAAAGTGCCTTTATATAGGAGTCAATGAGGGACTGTGTTTTCTCCATAAATATATATGTTTTTGCTTATATACATATATATTTATATGTTTATATACAAATATAAACACATAAATAAATATATATATGTATACTGCTGCCCAACGCTGTGCGAGCTGCCCCTGCGATGCGCGAGGTGTTTGTGTGCGGCTGCCCGCATGAAAACGAGGCTATAGATGTGCATTCCTATGAGCGATTGGCTTCCAGCAATGCAAACATGTACGTGCGTTAATATTGCCAAGTTAAAGGGACACTGAAACCAATTTTTTTCTTTCGTGATTCAGATAGAACATGCAATTTTAAGCAACTTTCTAATTTACTCCTTTTATAATTTTTTCTTCGTTCTCTTGCTATCTTTATTTGAAAAAGAAGGAATCTAAGCTTTTTTTGGTTCAGAACTCTAGACAGCAGTTTTTTATTGGTGGATGAATTTATTCACCAATCAGCAAGGACAAACCAGGTTGTTCACCAAAAATGGGCCGGCATCTAAACTTAAATTCTTGCATTTCAAATAAAGATACCAAGAGAATGAAGAACATTTGATAATAGGAGTAAATTAGAAAGTTGCTTGAAATTTCATGCTCTATCTGAATCACGAAAGAAAAAATTTGGGTTCAGTGTCCCTTTAAGCGCACATATTGCGCTCGTGTAAGTGCAATTGTGCGCTTAATTTTGTAATCTAGTCCAAAACATTATATCCTGCATAATTCAAGTCACCAACCCTCCTGAATGACACACCGCAAATGCAAGACCAACATATCTATAGTCTCCTGCACCACAACTCTTAAAGGGATATTAAACAGTATGAGATTTAATATAAAATTATTATTTATGTTTAGTCAATAAACTTTGCAATGCTTGGGATATACAGTACATTAGGGTGGTTAAATGATAGAGGATAATGGGAGTATTAACTAAGGGGTTGAAATTGAATTGGGGTATTAATTAACATAGCAAATAAAAACATGTTTTTTGTCTACTTTTAAATGGTGTTTATTACTTAGGGAAAAAGATTAGGCTATCCCTTTTGATGCTGGTTGTCGAATGGAGGGTTAATATTGTCCTGGGGGTCTTGGTTAAGAACTATTAGTTTAGTAAGTTTCTGTGATAATGAGTTATAAGGTTAAGTCTGACAGGCTAGCAGAAGAGTTTATTGCAGTGAGAGTCATGGGGTTATTTGGTTTGGGTGTAGTAGTTACTTTCAGTTAGAGTAAGAAGAAGTTAATGTGGTGGTGTGGATCATGGTTGGTGTCAATTTAATAATTATATTGATGCAGATAGGCATAACTTTATGGTCTATGTAGTCATTCATCTCTAAAAAAAATCACACCTAGATTACGAGTTTTGCGTTTGCATTTTAACGCTAAAAAATGGCAATTTCAGTGTTAAAACAGCAACGCAGCCATTACAAGTCTTGTCGGTATAACTGTATCGCAAGCCTTTTAGCCTGTAACACAACATCAGTCCAGCACTCGAAAAAATTACGTTTTTGCATGGGATTTCCATAGCACTGCCATTACAACTTTTGTGGTGAGGCTAAAAAGCTCCAGCCTATACCGACACGATCCCTTTCGCAATCTAAGACCAGTAGTTATGAGTTTAGCGCAACAAAACTGTTACACAAAACTCATAACTAAAGTGTTACAAAGTACACTAACACCCATAAACTACCTATAAATCCCTCCCGCATCGCAAACACTATTTTAAAGTTATTAACCCCTAATCTGCCGCTCCCGGCATCCCTGCCACTAATAAAATGTAATTCCCCTATTCTGCCACTCCCCCACATCGTCGCCACTATACTAAAGTTATTAACCCCTATTCCCCCGCACCCCAACATTGCCCCCACTATAATAAAGATATTAATCCCTATTCCGCTGCTCCCCGACATAGCAGCCACTAAATAAACCTATTAACCCCTAAACTGCCAGCCCCCCACATTGCGAAAAACTAAATTAAACTATTAACCCCTAAACCTAGCAAACCCCTAACTTTAAATTAAAATTACAAGATCCCTATCTTAAAATAAATAAAAAACTTACCTGGGAAATTAAAAAAAACGGCTAGATTACGAGTTGTGCTTTATGCGTGAAAAAGCCTCTTAACGCTGCTTTTTCCCTACCGCTGGTATTACGAGTTTCCGTAACGCCACAAAAATATCCAGTAGTAGTTAATCATATAACGCTAACAAAAAAATCCACGAATCACTTCAAAAACATTACACAAAGTACACTTACACTCATACAAACACTACACAATTAGTGATGTCGCGAACATAAAAATTTGGGTTCGCGAATGGCGAACGCGAACTTCCGCAAAAGTTTGCGAACGGGCGAACCGGGCGAACCGCCATAGACTTCAATAGGCAGGCGAATTTTAAAACCCACAGGGATGTTTTCAAATACAACACAATGAAGATTTGATAACTAGACAAGCAGGTTGCTTATATGATGACATCATTATAAGCTTCAACCATACAGATTACAGCTTTTGGACTGTACCGTCTCTTTCAGAAGTTTCTCACTCAATACTACAATACTATATATACGTAAACGAGAGTTTGGAAGATCATCATTATTATAGTGATTTCAATGGGACGCTTACAATATTGACATCTCGCAAATCCCTTATATATACAATACTACATATGTCAGCCGGAAGATCTTCATTGTTATTACGATTACAATGGAACACGTAAAATATCGACATCTCGCCAACCACTTATATATATAGAAGATTACAGATGTCAGCGGTTACTTTATCGTTTAGAAACAATATTGCAGCAACATTGATCGATCAGATTCTATGCCATGTCTGTGCACACATTATACACAAGTATGCACTTTCATTCATGTTAGCGTAGACGTGTGGTTTTTACTATAAGATCGCGTTTAATAGTATTTATTACGCATATGAACAAACATTACGAAGGTATGCTGTATATGTTATATTTTACACTTTCACATTACGATTCATTGGGGGGAAACAAAATTTCAGCAAACACCTTAAAAACGCCCACTTTGAAAGCATTTGCACCGCTCACATACAATCAAGTGTATAAAATCAGCAATCATTACGAACACGCTACCATTGAACATATTGCACTATAAATCCCCCAAACAACATGGCCAAAGCGTCCCTTGTGATCGACATTGTATCAAATCGCTTTTGTGTTTTTGCATACCTTGTTACTCCTTGTGTGTTTACTCTGCTGTTTGGATTTGTGCTGCTTAGCTTGGCAAATATGGATGAGCCGCAGTTAGTTGCTGCTGGTGCCTTTGCACGTGTGGTGTTCAATAGAATCAGGAGGGCTCAGCGTCTCCAAGAGAGATGTAGGGCTCATCTGCTTAGCAGTCCTCCTGTTCACAGGGTGAGGCCCACCTTGGATAACATGAGCGACTTTGAGGATTATGACAAGTATAGGCCCAATCGCGAACAGCTCATTAGCCTTTACGATGTTCTTAAACCTCATATGGAGCCACGTAGACATATGCAAACTGCAATCCCTGGCATGAGCAAGATTCTAAGTTGCATACACGTCCTGGCCTCCGGGTGTTTTCAATCTGGAGATGGGTACATGCATGGGCTGTCTCAGGGTACCTTCTCTGTGTTTTTTGACAACTTTCTGGACGCCATGGTACGAGTCAGTAAGCGCTACATAGGATTCCCTCAAAATGATAGTGATTGGAGGCGCCTGAAGAGAGAATTCTTTGCAATAGCTCGAATGCCCAATGTCTTGGGAGCAATAGATTGCACCCACATTGCGCTGCGTGCTCTAGAAGATGACTTGCCCTTCCTAAATAGCAAACACTTCCATATTCTGAACGTGCAGTTTGTTTGCGACGCACGGATGCGGATTATACACGTGTGTGCGAATTTGAGGGCAGTTTGAGGGCAGACAGTTTCCCCCTGGGTGGCCCCTGGGTGGCTCGTTGGTGAGTACTTGTGCACAACATGGTTAATTAGTTAGACAATTGCCACTGTAGTCTTCAAAAACAGTTGTGTTTGTATAATGTGCAGCTCTAGGATGCAATTTAACCATTTATTTCTCTTTTAGCAAATGTCTGGTTTATGCAAAATACGCATATGTAGCATGTCTTAGATTAAATGGGCAGATAGAGAATGCGCTTTAACCATGTAATTGTCTCTTTCCGCAAATGTCTAGTTTTAGCTCCAAACAGATATGTAGCATGTCTTAGCTTAAATGGGCAGCTCTAGGATGCAATTTAACCATTTCTTTCTCTTTTAGCAAATGTCTGGTTTATGCGAAATACGCATATGTAGCATGTCCTAGATTAAATGGGCAGATAGAGAATGCACTTTAACCATGTCATTGTCTCTTTCCGCAAGTGTCTAGTTTTAGCTCCAAAGAGATATGTAGCATGTCTTAGCTTAAATGGTCAGCTCTAGGATGCAATTTAACCATTTCTTTCTCTTTTAGCAAATGTCTGGTTTATGCGAAATACGCATAGGTAGCATGTCTTAGCTTAAATAGGCAGATAAAGAATTTGATTTAACCATATAATTGTTTTTCTGAAAATGTTTATTTTAGGGGATTTTCGTGTACACAAATGAATTGTATTTTAATATAATAATTTTAATGATATTTTTAATATTTGTCATTTTGTTATGTTCATTATTTATAGGTGATTTGGGTTACATGAGCCAACCTTGGCTCATTACGCCGTTACATAACCCCACGGACGAGGCCCAGGAGCGCTACAATTGGGCACACAATTGGACTAGGACTGTAGTGGAGAGGATGTTTGGGCTCCTCAAAATGAGACTAAGATGCCTGGACAGGTCTGGAGGAGCCCTCCAATACAGCCCTAGTAAGGTGGCGAAGATCGTTATAGCCTGCAGCGTCCTGTATAACATTGCTCAGTGGGCTGGTATGCTGCAGGCCGTCCAGGCGCCCCGAGACTTCCTCCAAGATGAGGAGGATGACCCTGTTCTAGAGAGGCCATTCCGGGATGAAGGGCTCAATGTCAGAGCAAACATCATCAACCGCCACTTCAGACAGTAAATACTAGACGTTATATAGGAGCATTGCGAATATAAGTGAATTTTAGGTAAAAGAGAAGTAGAGAATTGTGCAAAGATGTTAGGATTGTTCAGCAAATGATTTTACAAAAAGATCATTTATTATTATTATTATTATTATTATTATTATTATTATTATTATTATAGGTAATTTATACATCAGATGATTCTGGCATTGGGTCCTGTAATGACTTCCCCACCTGGTTTTCAAAGACAACATCAGATGGTAAGTATAAACAATGTATGGACTGTGGGTGGGGGGAATTTTGCACAATCAGCCATCATATGGCATACATTTTAAAATGTAGTATTTAGTTTACACATTACTAGATTTTTGGATACTCAGAAAGGGATCCTCTAGCAATACCATATGCTTCCAAGTCATATTCCAAGTCATACATCAGAGGTTAGGCCTGCACAATGTATGACTCATCTTCACACTTGATTGATAGAACATAACACAAGATGCTACACATGCTTAGTACGCTAGTGATATAAATATTTTCAGAAATGGGGGGGGGGGGACGTGCAGAACTAAGTCACACACTTCTATTAATGATTTGATTTACACTTTTTCTGCCATTAGGGAAATGACTTCATCTAAAGACTGAAAGTGAAGAATTCAAGACTGAAAGTCAAGAAATCAAGACTGAAAGTGAAGAATCCCAGACTGAAAGTGAAGAATCCCAGACTGAAAGTGAAGAATACCAGACAGAAAGTGAAGAATATCAATGTGATCATGTCTGTGGCATTGTCTTTCAAATGTGCTGACCTTGAAAACCATACAAAGACAGGTTCACATGGTAAGTGGCAACAATTCTATAGAACAAGACTGTGGATGCATCCTATTGGAGACACTTAGATTTATTATATTTTTTTAGATGGTATTTCACAATCCTCTATTTTGAAAATGATGAATAGGACACCTAATGAAGATAAACTGATATTTTGAAGAGCATTGCCTTTCAAAGACCATACATCCAGGCTAGTTTGCACAATGCATCTTATTTAAGAATCATAGGAGGAAGAATGTTAAAAGAATTAGGAATATATACATGTACTATATTAGAATATGTTTATTTTACATACATTACCCCTACTTTGTGCTAGAGAGGACTCAGATTCTGACCAATCAGACAAAGGGATACATTTTATAGTTGATATAGAGGTATTTTATTTGAAGGGACATGAAATATTACATTCAATTATGTTCCTCATACAATCCAATATAAAAATATTTTTAAAAATTGATATGCATTATTTTGTCTAATTTTAAGTGCTAATGTGTAATTCAACTATTGATTAGACAATATAATGGGATTAATTTCAAATTATGGATAGATATAGATTTCAAGTATGAACCTGTTTTTAATATCAAGACAAAAAATACATGTTAGAGCATAGACACAAGAGGATTTACCAATTATTAGATTTCATGAATATGTTAAGACATGTGTTCATTAAGTAACTGAAATGACTAATGTTTTTAATATTTCTTTTCTTTCTTTTTCAGAGTTTCATCTGTGATGAATTTCTTTTTTTTAATTTTTATCAATAAATTTATTGTCATACTATATATTTTTCGATTTAATTTTTTTAAATACATATTCTTTGAGACATATCTCTATCACAGTAAGATAAGAAGACATATATATATATATAATTTAATATTCTAACATGTAAACAAAATATTAGTCCCATGACTAATATCAACACAGCTTATTCAGATAATGTTAAAGTCAAGTATCTTACAAAGTTTAAGTTGGAGTTAAATACATCTATCTATGCTTTTATTGTGTGATTCATAGATGTTAAAATCATAAAATGTTTATGACGAGGATATGTAGTCTAAATTATACAGAACAACTTTGTTCATTTCATTTTTAAGAAATGTAAGTGTTTAACTTACATTAAAGTGACAGTGTAGTTTAATGTTAGATTTACATTCTAATCTCTATAATATTTCTTAGGTATCTAAAAACATTCTTACACTACATATCGGTTATTCGGCTTTAATTATTTTTAAGGTAATATGTTAGAAATTAACTTTAAATAAAAAGTAAGTTAATTTCACATTTATACAAAGCTAGTTATTAAATGCCATATTGATTACATTTTAGCTCTAGTGGAGTTATTTGAAGGGTCAGTTAACTATAGATGTATCAAAAGATAATTTCTAACAATTATACTCTTTACCTGTTGGATAGATATCACATATCTATAGGTATTTCCATTCCCCTTTAGTTTAGTTTATTTCTACAATGTTAACTCCACATATTCCTGATGGTTTTGTCCTTAAAGGGACATTCAAACAAAAATTTAATTTAATGATTCAGAGAGATAATACAAATCTTTTAAAACAACATTTAAATTTACTTCTATGATCTAATTAGATTCAGTCTTTAGATATCCTTTGTTAAAGAAATAGCAATGCACATGGGTTAGACAATGACACAAGGCATCTATGTGCAGCCACCAATCAGCAGCAACAGATCCTATCTAGATATGATTTTAAGGAAAGAATATCAAGCTAGAAAAGCTAATGAGATAATAGAACTAAATTTGACGTTGTTTTCGCATCTTTAAAGATTCTAGTCTAATGCCATGCACTAGCACACAATCTATGTGCATTGTAAATACATTTGATAGAGCAGTGTCAATACTTCACAATATGTCACAACATTTATTTAATAAACAATAAATACATACAATGTTTACTTTTTATTAATAAAAATAATTTGTATTAAATAACCTGATCGATATTAAACATCAAACTGTGTAAAACATTTACTAATGTGACTGGATTATATTTAATAAAAATCAAATAGAGATCAAATGTAAAATTAATATTTAACGGATCACGTATATTAAATCTGCGTCACACATATCCGCATAACAGTCCCATGAATTACTAATAAGTCATCATGAAAAATGTAGTAACAGCACCCCCCGGAGGTATGTGTATGGAACTTACTAAGTTATGAAACATTAAGGAACGGCCAATCAGAGTTCATCACACAAACATAACTTGAGTCAGTATGGTCTCACAGACATGATAACAAAATTTCAATATTTTATCCAATCAGATGTACAGATACCATGTCCCATGGTGCATCTCATGTTTACTTCACCATATAAAAGTCCATTACACATTGCCATTTTTGTCAGTTCTCTAATATAATATAATATAATAAAACCTAGCAGGCATGACGTCTCCCAGGTTCACCAAGCCGGAGAGTGCAGCACTGGTCAACACCGTTGAGGGATTCTATCCGCAGCTGTTTGGGAACAAGAAGAAGTAAATGAAGCAGAACATTAAGAAGGCCCTCTGGGGGTCTATCACCAATGATGTTAATTTGGTGTTGTGGCATCCAGAGGACCCCGGATCAAATCATGCGAAGGTTCGGGGATATGAGGTTGCGTCTAAGTAAGAAAGTCGACCTCATAATGGAGTGGGTAAAAGTCCGTCGGAGGGATGGAAAGAAAGTTCCACCCCCACGGAAACTGTACCTGCTAACTTATGAGGTGACTTTATGCGACCTCCTCAATCTCCGGGTCCCCCGCAGATTTAGATCCTCTCGCTCCTCGGCCTCTTCTTCCTCCCTCCCAGCTGCTGGATCTGAAAGTCCTGACCCGGAGGCCAGTGCAGCTGCTTCTCCGTCCGGTGGCCTGGGAGATGAAAGTCGAGAGGCTGAACCAGGTAAATATCAGACTTCATATGATATATTAATATTTGAGTATATATTTAATCAATGTGTATATATTCATATATTCAACCTATATAGATCTCACAACACACGCTACATATGTTTAGATATCTGAATTTAGATTCGTCACACATGAAATAGGAATGATGTTTCTTGCGCTCTCCAGAATATGCGTCACAGAGCGAAAATGAAATTGCGCATCCATGAAATCCCTATATCATCCGCCATTTCATACATTGACTATCAAATCATACCACAGTTCTAAATATTAATTGTTATCATTCAATATTAACAAATATACAATTTGAATCTCATAATACACCCAATTTGAAATAAATTTGAAGTCTTTAGAAATGATATGCATCACACTGCTATATATAAATCAATTCAGAATCATGGATGCGCAATTCCGCTTTGAATTATTGCTCAATGATCACGAAAGATAGCATTTGCCACACACGTGAACATGTGTTTTCTGTAACAGTGGCATAACTTTAGACATGTTGGTCAAATCACAGATGCACAATTCCGCTTTGAATTATTGCGCAATGATCCCGAAAGATAGAATTGCGCACACACGTGAACATGTGTTTGCTGTAACAGTGGCATAACTTTAGACATGTTGTTCAAATCACGGATGCGCAATTCCGCTTTGAATCATTGCACAATGATCCCGAAAGATAGAATTGCGCACACACGTGAACATGTGTTTGCTGTAACAGTGGCATAACTTTAGACATGTTGTTAAAATGTATATGTTAATTGGTATATATGTGAAGAATACAGTATCCTTATTTACAATATTCTACATTATAACAGCTATACTAGCAAGATCAAAATGAAAATTGAACAATCTCTATCAATTGATGACAAAGCAAGAAGACACAAAATGACTTAAAGCAACAGTCAACAACATAAAAGATAGAAAATAACAATACATGATCTCTTTATTTATACATTAATTTAGTCAACAATGAACTCACATGAATACAAATATACTTTGAGTTTGTCAATTAGAATATAAAAATCTGATTGTTCATGTCCATGGCCTGATTTGTATTAATGATATCCAATCCTGATTGAATATTTTACAGATATGGATGTTGTTGCTGGAACCTCAAGCCCATGTTCATCACAGCATGGTATGTCTCATTTTAATTTACCTTTCTCTTACAAACTTATAACATTACATAATCCATTCACATTGATCTATATTTTTAGGGATACTTTAATTCTCTTTTCTTGTTATTTTCAAAGAAGAATCACGAATCAGATTTGGGATTCCATTGTAATCCAAATCTTAATTTATGAGTATTTGAAGATATTCCTTTGATTCTTGATATCTTCATTTTATTGTAATCTTAGGGTCATGCACATTTTATATTCTGCCCCTGGGTAGTGTTTTACATTTTTGTCTACATTTAGACAACATCAACCCATTTTTACATATCTGCAGATTAGAGAAATATACTTCTCGTATGCTTTGATAATTTATTCTTATCATTAAAGGGACATGAAAACCAACATTTTACTTTTATGATTTAGACACAACATGTGATTTTCAAAAACCTTCTAATTTTCTTCTATTTTCTACCTTGCTTCAGTCTATTGTTATCCTTAGTTTAAAATCATATCTAGGTAGACTCAGGATCAGCAATGCATTACTTAGAGTAACCTGCTGATTGTTTGATGCACAAAATTGCCTATTTTCATTTGTTCAACACATGTCTTCAGATAGCAGTAGTGCATAGTTGCTCCTTAATAAAACTTTCAAAGACAAACTAGAAAACAAAAAGTATATTTGAAAGTTTTTTTAAAATCACAGGCTGGTTTTGAATCATGCAAATTAATACAATTACACATTTTGAGTTTCATGTCCCTTTAAGAGCAAAGGATATTTAAAGAATCCTGATGATATCCTTAAATTACATATTTGATTGTAATTGCATGCTCCATCCCATTCATTGCATCAACATATGGACTAAACAATTAATTAACAGCGCCATTGTCAAATAAAGATATTTTAATATTTAATATTAAAGGGACACTGAACACTAAATTTCTCTTTTGTGATTCAGATAGAGCATTCAATATTAATAAACTTTCCCATTTACTCGTATAATCAAATTTTCTTCATTCTCTTGGTATCTTTATTTGAAATGCAAGAATATAAGTTTAGATGCCGGTCCATTTTTGGGGAACAACTTGAGTTGTTCTTGCTGATTGGTGGATACATTCACCGACCAATAAACAAGTGCTTTTCATGATTATTAGCTGCCTTATTTTATCTGAATCACAAAATTAAATATTTGGGTTCAGTGTCCCTTTAATAATAAATATCTTCATTAATCCTTACACTGTTTGGATGAAACAATATTGATATCTATATCACATATTCACTCTTGGACTTTCTTTATGTATATATAAGCATACTCTAACAGCACCATGATGACATATTTTTACAAATATCTTCTGTTTTGCATTGTGATAAATGTGTTGTGTCCTAAAACAGATTACTGTATGCCATAGAATCATATGTGAAGAATTGGCTATCTAATATAGTAAGAAATCAAACATATGTGAAAGACATCATTTTCTTTACAATCACCTTGATTAACTCATAAATGTATGGTTCATATTAGTGCTCTATTCTTCACATTTCTAAGTATATTATTTGTTAGATTCTCAACCAATGTGATTTAGTGATGTCCAAACTGTGTTCACTAACGATCATGATTCTGATGAAGCATTCCATTTGAATAAAACATATAATTTACTCCTCTGATTATATATATATATATATATATATATATATATATATATATTTATATTTATTTGTTAAGATTAAGATCTCAAAGCTTCTTAGTCTACACCTTTGTGCTTCAGAACATGACTAGCACATGTTTATTTTTTGTATAAATTTAGACAACAATCATCAAGTGATACACACATGAGAACTCTTAAATGTTCCATGCACTCAGCTTTTAAGAATATTTTAAAAATATACCCCAGTCCCCACCTTCATTGTCCTGGGTGTCGGATTGTCCTTCCCAGCCACAGATGTATCATTACAAATCCACATTTTAACATGCTTTCCTAAAGGGACATTATAGTGATATAATTAGACATAAATTGATATTTTAAATAAAAAATGTTTTGAAAAACCTTTTCTTTATTTGATTAATCTAAATCAGTTTTGTGAAATCAACATCCACATTTTCGAATTTAGAAATGATATTGCTTATATGTTGTATATCTATTCTGTATATATGACAATATTTTGAATTTGTCATCACTGCCATTTTCACAGTGTGTAATAAACCAAAGAAATATATTTTTCAAGATTGAGAGGGTTTTGATTTGTGTTAAGATCTTAAAGGGACAGTATACAGGGAGTGCAGAATTATTAGGCAAGTTGTATTTTTGAGGATTAATTTTATTATTGAACAACAACCATGTTCTCAATGAACCAAAAAAACTCATTAATATCAAAGCTGAATAGTTTTGGAAGTAGTTTTTAGTTTGTTTTTAGTTATAGCTATTTTAGGGGGATATCTTTGTGTGCAGGTGACTATTACTGTGCATAATTATTAGGCAACTTAACAAAAACAAATATATACCCATTTCAATTATTTATTTTTACCAGTGAAACCAATATAACATCTCAACATTCACAAATATACATTTCTGACATTCAAAAACAAAACAAAAACAAATCAGTGACCAATATAGCCACCTTTCTTTGCAAGGACACTCAAAAGCCTGCCATCCATGGATTCTGTCAGTGTTTTGATCTGTTCACCATCAACATTGCGTGCAGCAGCAACCACAGCCTCCCAGACACTGTTCAGAGAGGTGTACTGTTTTCCCTCCTTGTAAATCTCACATTTGATGATGGACCACAGGTTCTCAATGGGGTTCAGATCAGGTGAACAAGGAGGCCATGTCATTAGATTTTCTTCTTTTATACCCTTTCTTGCCAGCCACGCTGTGGAGTACTTGGACGCGTGTGATGGAGCATTGTCCTGCATGAAAATCATGTTTTTCTTGAAGGATGCAGACTTCTTCCTGTACCACTGCTTGAAGAAGGTGTCTTCCAGAAACTGGCAGTAGGACTGGGAGTTGAGCTTGACTCCATCCTCAACCCGAAAAGGCCCCACAAGCTCATCTTTGATGATACCAGCCCAAACCAGTACTCCACTTCCACCTTGCTGGCGTCTGAGTCGGACTGGAGCTCTCTGCCCTTTACCAATCCAGCCATGGGCCCATCCATCTGGCCCATCAAGACTCACTCTCATTTCATCAGTCCATAAAACCTTAGAAAAATCAGTCTTGAGATATTTCTTGGCCCAGTCTTGATGTTTCAGCTTGTGTGTCTTGTTCAGTGGTGGTCGTCTTTCAGCCTTTCTTACCTTGGCCATGTCTCTGAGTATTGCACACCTTGTGCTTTTGGGCACTCCAGTGATGTTGCAGCTCTGAAATATGGCCAAACTGGTGGAAAGTGGCATCTTGGCAGCTGCACGCTTGACTTTTCTCAGTTCATGGGCAGTTATTTTGCGCCTTGGTTTTTCCACACGCTTCTTGCGACCCTGTTGACTATTTTGAATGAAACGCTTGATTGTTCGATGATCACGCTTCAGAAGCTTTGCAATTTTAAGAGTGCTGCATCCCTCTGCAAGATATCTCACTATTTTTCACTTTTCTGAGCCTGTCAAGTCCTTCTTTTGACCCATTTTGCCAAAGGAAAGGAAGTTGCCTAATAATTATGCACACCTGATATAGGGTGTTGATGTCATTAGACCACACCCCTTCTCATTACAGAGATGCACATCACCTAATATGCTTAATTGGTAGTAGGCTTTCGAGCCTATACAGCTTGGAGTAAGACAACATGCATAAAGAGGATGATGTGGTCAAAATACTCATTTGCCTAATAATTCTGCACTCCCTGTACTATCAAATAGTTTTTCCCTTAATGTGTTTACAATTAGTTTTGTACCTGCTGCAGAGTATAAAATGTATGCGATTTGCTTGTTAAGGCTTCTTTGTGTATATGAATTAGCTGATTTTGTGTTTTGAAGCCACAACCTAATAAAATGGTTTGAACTTCTAGGTATTATCAGATCTCATTAATTTCTCCCATTTAGAAAATATACATGCTTCTTTATCTCATATCACTCCATATACCAATCACCAATACTTGGATAGAACAATTGAGAATTAACTTTTTCTTACCTTATCTCCTCTATAGCCCACTGGGAGTGTAATTTCTTCTGCTTGCTGTGTTTACACAGCTTGGCCTTGAGGCCAAAATATTTAAGGATAGGTGTGGATACCACAGGCTAAATAAACTATTTCAGATGCCAATGTAAGGACAATGGAAATGCTTATAAAGAATTTAATACACTCCAGCAGGTAAAGTGAATCATTGTGAAACAATTAAAGGGGAGAACATATTTTAGTAAACTGTCCCTTTAATGGTTTATCTATGAAGAACATATTTAATGTGTAAATATTATATATAGAATAATTAATTATAATAATGATTGGTCTTTTTAGTATTACAATGTCTCTTTGCTCTCTTTTTATTATGTGCTGGAATTAACAGTAATTTTCATACTTTTTGATTGTTTAGGTTGTGAGGTACAGTGTGTTGCTTGGAAGGATGCACAACACCATGCCTACCCAGCTGCAGATGCAGTGATTGACTCTAGAGCACGTTCTGCGTCTAGAGTTAATGCATGGATCTGCAGCTGGTAATGTACAGGATGATGAGGGTGATGCTGATGCCCAATAAGTGGAGGATCCGGAGATGCTCCGAGGGCGCAGATACAAATCTTCCCTCCACATATTACTTTGTTTGTTCAGTTTTATTTTTGCCATTTTGCCTTTTTGTTTTTGTTGTTGTGCTTGTTGTAGTCTTTCTCCTTGTCAAATGGCTCCAATAGGGCTGTGTTGAACCTTGTCAACCCCTTCCAAGGACTGTGATACACTATGGCACCTTGTCTGATGGCTCCAATAGGGCTGTATTGGCCCTTGTCAACTCCCTCCAAGGACTGTGATACACTATGGCACCTTGTCAAATGGCTCCAATGGGGCTGTGTTGGCCCTTGTCAACTCCCTCCAAGGACTGTGATGCACTATGGTACCTTGTCAGATGGCTCCAATGGGGCTGTGTTGGCCCTTGTCAACTCCCTCCAAGGACTGTGATACACTAT
This sequence comes from Bombina bombina, assembly GCF_027579735.1. Classification (NCBI taxonomy): domain Eukaryota; kingdom Metazoa; phylum Chordata; class Amphibia; order Anura; family Bombinatoridae; genus Bombina; species Bombina bombina. The sequence continues at coordinate 714,043,627 of NC_069501.1, read as the reverse complement.
GGCACCTTGTCTGATGGCTCCAATAGGGCTGTATTCGCCCTTGTCAACTCCCTCCAAGGACTGTGATACACTATGGCACCTTCTCAAATGGCTCCAATGGGGCTGTGTTGGCCCTTGTCAACTCCCTCCAAGGACTGTGATACACTATGGTACCTTGTCTGATGGCTCCAATGGGGCTGTGTTGGCCCTTGTCAACTCCCTCCAAGGACTGTGATACACTATGGCACTTTGTCTGATGGCTCCAATAGGGCTGTATTGGCCCTTGTCAACTCCCTCCAAGGACTGTGATACACTATGGCACCTTGTCAAATGGCTCCAATGGGGCTGTGTTGGCCCTTGTCAACTCCCTCCAAGGACTGTGATACACTATGACACCTTGTCAGATGGCTCCAATGGGGCTGTGTTGGCCCTTGTCAACTCCCTCCAAGGACTGTGATACACTATGGCACCTTGTCAGATGGCTCCAATGGGGCTGTGTTGGCCCTTGTCAACTCCCTCCAAGGACTGTGCTTTACTATGGCACCTTGTCAGATGGCTCTAATGGGGCTGTGTTGGCCCTTGTCAACTCCCTCCAAGGACTGTGATACACTATGGCACCTTGTCAGATGGCTCCAATAGGGCTGTGTTGGCCCTTGTCAACTCCCTCCAATGACAGTGAGATACACTCTGGCACCTTGTCAGATGGCTCCAATGGGGCTGTGTTGGTCCTTGTCAACTCCCTCCAAGGACTGTGATACACTATGACACCTTGTCAAATGGCTCCAATGGGGCTGTGTTGGCCCTTGTCAACTCCCTCCAAGGACTGTGATACACTATGGCACATTGTCAGATGGCTGCAATGGGGCTGTGTTGGCCCTTGTCAACTCCCTCCAAGGACTGTGATACACTATGGCACCTTGTCAAATGGCTCCAATGGGGCTGATTTATCAATATGACTTTTTGTAACGTTATCTTATTTCTTTATGTTTTATGACATAATAATAAAATAAATGTCATTAATATATTATTTGTCCTATTTATTCATGTCATTTATTAAAATCTATATTTTATGTGCTTAATCCTTAAAGGAACATGAAACCAAAAAATGGTCTTTCATGATTCAGATATATAATACAATTGTCAATAAAATTTAATATTTACATCTCTTTTTTAATTTGCTTCATTTTCTTGATATACTTTTGCTGAAAGGTTTATCTTTGCAAGATCATAATTAGCAGAGAACTGAGGTTCTAGATGTAGATTGTTGGTTGTATATATATATATATATATATATATATATATTGGTTGTTTTGGCACATCCATGTGTTTATAAACTATTCATGAAGTGATGCACCTTTAACAAATTATCCCAGGATTATTAAAATTAGATAATCTATGTAAATTATGAATTTGCTGGAAATAGTATCCTCTCTGTGAATCATGAACTTAATTGTTTGTATTTCATGTCCCTTTAAGTGATGCTGACCACAATTCTTAAGGAATGGATATTCATTTCTGATGTATTTTTGTCCTTTTTACATTAACATAGAAATATAATTTTTTTTAAAAAATACTATTTTTTGAATGTTGACAGCACATGTATTCCAATTTCACTTATATCTTATTGTAGTAGTCTAACAAAAGCAATCACTGTGTGTAATGCACATATTTTAGCTGATTAATATCTTTCTCTTATTATTGTTTCTGTTTAATGATCCAACGATATATTGCTATAGGTAGGCTGACCATATTTCAACTTGAATAAGTGACACATCTGATAAATAGTGATGTCGCGAACAGTTCGCCGGAGAACAGTTCCCGGCGATCTTAGCTTGTTCGCGTTCGCCGCGGCGGGCGAACATATGCAATGTTCAATCCGCCCCCTATTCGTCATCATTGAGGAAACTTTGACGCTGTATCTCACAGTTTGCAGACACATTTCAGCCAATCAGTAGCAGACACTCCCTCCCAGACCCTCCCAGCTCCTGGGCAGCAGCCATTTTAGATTCATTACGATCCTGCATTCTTAGTGAGAGGAGGGTTAGTGCTGCTGCTGGTGATTTTATAGGGAAATTGATAGCTAGGCTAGTGTATTCAGTGTCCACTACAGTCCTGAAGGACTCATCTAATCTCTGCTGTAAGGACAGCACCCCAAAAAGCCCTTTTTAGGGCTAAAACTTCAGCCCAAAAAGTCCTTTTTAGGGCTAGAACTTCAGTTTTTTTTTTAAATCTAATTGCATTTGCCTGTCTGTCAGCCTGTGTGTGAGGCTCACAGCATATACTGTGATTAATTGCTCTGTGCCACCACTGATATCTGGTGTAACATTAGTGTAAATTTAAAAAAAAACAACTTTTACATCATTTTGCTAGTGTAATCTAATTTCATTTTCCATCAGGCCTGTGTCTCAGGCCCACAGCATATACTGTGATTAATTGCTCTGTGACACCACTGATATCTGGTGTAACATTAATGTAAATTTAAAAAAAAAAAAAAACTTTTACATCAGTTTGCTAGTGTAATCTAATTTCATTTTCCATCAGGCCTGTGTGTCAGGCCCACAGTATATACTGTGATTAATTGCTCTGTGCCACCACTCCTATCTGGTGTAACATTAGTGTAAATTTAAAAAAAAAAACTTTTACATCAGTTTGCTATTGTAATCTAATTTAATTTTCCATTAGGCCTGTGTGTCAGGCCCACAGCATATACTGTGATTAATTGCCCTGTGCCACCACTGATATCTGGTGTAACATTAGTGTAAATTTAAAAAAAAAACCTTTTACATCAGTTTGCTAGTGTAATCTAATTTCATTTTCCATCAGTCCTGTGTGCCAGGCCCACAGCATATACTGTGATTAATTTTAATTGCTCTGTGCCACCACTCATATCTGGTGTAACATTAGGGTAAATTAAAAAAAAAACTTTTACATCAGTTTGCTACTGTAATCTAATTTCATTTTCCATTAGGCCTGTGTGTCAGGCTCACAGCATATACTGTGGCTAATTGCTCTGTTTTCCACCACTCATATCTGGTGTAACATTAGTGTAATTTTTTTTTATAAAAAACGTTTACATCAGTCTGCTAGTGTAATCTAATTGAGGTTGCCAGGCCAGCCTGCCACTGCCAGCCTCAGTGCCACCACTCATATCTGGTGTAACGTTAGCGTACATTTTAAAAAAAAAATTTTTTACATCAGTCTGCTAGAGTTATTTAATTTTAGTTGCCAGGCCAGCCTGCCACTAGTGCCAGCCTATGTGTCAGGCTCCCAGCATATACTGTGCCTACTTCCATCCTCAGTGCCACCACTCATATCTGTTGTAACATTAGTGTAAGTTTTAAAAAAAAATTTTTTTTTACTTCAGTCTGCTAGTGTTATTTAATTGCAGTTGCCTGCCTGCCAGCGTGTGTGTCAGACCCACTTTCCAACTAATGCCACCAATCATATTTGTTATAACAGTAGTGTAAATATTTAAAAAAAACTTTTTTGACTGTGAAACATCAGTCTGTTAGTGTAATGTAATTGAAGTTGCCTGCCTGCCAGCGTGTATGCCAGGCCCACTTGCCAAGTTAGTGGCACCACTCATATTTGTTGTAACAGTAGTGTAAATATTTAAAATAAAAACTTTTTCGACTGTTAAACATCAGTCTGCTAGTGCAATCGAATTGCAGTTGCCTGCCTGCCTGCCAGCCAGCGTGTGTGCCAGGCCCACTTGCCAACTAGTGCCACCAATCATATTTGTTATAACAGTAGTGTAAATATTTTTTTAAAAAAATCTTTGGACTGTGAAACATCAGTCTGCTAGTGTAAACTAATTGAAGTTGCCTGCCTGCCAGCGTGTGTGCCAGGCCCACTTGCCAACTACTGCCACCAATCATATTTGTTGTAACAGTAGTGTAAATATTAAAAAAAAAAAAATTTGGACTGTGAAACATCAGTCTGCTATTGTAATCTTATTGCATTTGCCTGCCTGCCAGCGTGTGTGCCAGGCTCACTTGCCAAGTTAGTGGCACCACTCAACCATCTCAACCATCCGCCACTCAGTCTCTCTTAAGTAGCAGTTCCTGGTCATCTGCCCACAGTCAGGTGTCTGTCAAGGACATGTTTGAGTGTAAGAAGCCAATTTCCCAAAGTCACCCCCTTGCCCGGCGTCTGACAGCTGGCTTGTCTGAACTCTTAGCCCGCCAGCTTTTACCATACAAGCTGGTGGAGTCTGAGGCATTCAAAAAATTTGTATCTATTGGGACACCGCAGTGGAAGGTACCCGGCCGAAATTTATTTTCACAAAAGGCAATCCCCAACCTGTACTCGATTGTGCAAAAGGAAGTAATGGCATGTCTGGCACACAGCGTTGGGGCAAGGGTCCATCTGACCACTGATAGCTGGTCTGCAAAGCATGGTCAGGGCAGGTATATCACCTACACTGCACATTGGGTAAACCTGCTGATGGCTGACAAGCATGGAATGCGTGGCTCTGCAGAGGAGTTGGTGACACCGCCACGACTTGCAGGCAGGCCTGCTGCTACCTCCTCTACTCCTCCTACTCCATCCTCTTCCATAACCTCTTCCTCGGCTGAGCCCTCTTCTGCTGCTGCATCTTGCTCCACATCAACGGCACCCCCCAGCTCCCCAGGTACTATTCAACATCCTGGATACGGCAGTGTCACGCCGTCTTGGGGTTGACTTGCCTGAAAGCTGAGAGTCACACCGCACCAGCACTCCTGTCCGCCCTGAACGCACAGGTGGATCAGTGTCTGACTCCGCACCAACTGGAGATTGGCAAAGTTGTTTCTGACAATGGAAGTAATTTGGTGGCGGCATTGAAATTGGGCAAGTTAACACATGTGCCGTGCATGGCACATGTGTGTAATCTGATTGTACAACGCTTTGTGCATAAGTACCCAGGCTTACAGGACGTCCTGAAGCAGGCCAGGAAGGTGTGTGGCCATTTCAGGCATTCCTACACGGCCATGGCGCACTTGTCCGATATCCAGCAGCGAAACAACCTGCCAGTGAGGCGCTTGATTTGCGACAGCCCGACATGTTGGAATTCAACACTCCTAATGTTCAACCGCCTGCTACAACAAGAAAAAGCTGTTAACTAGTATTTGTATGACTGGGGTGCTAGGACAGGCTCTGGGGAGCTGGGGATTTTATTGCCACGTTACTGGACGCTCATGCGCAATGCCTGTAGGCTTATGCGTCCTTTTGAGGAGGTGACAAACCTAGTCAGTCACACCGAAGGCACCATCAGCGACATCATACCATTTGTTTTTTTCCTGGAGTGTGCCCTGCGAAGAGTGCTGGATCAGGCCGTAGATGAGCATGAAGAGGAAGAGTTGTGGTCTCCATCACCACCAGAAACAGCCTTATCAGCATCGCTTGCTGGACCAGCGGCAATGCAGGAAGAGGATTGTGAGGAAGAGGAGTCAGAGGAGGAATGTGGCTTTGAGGAGGAGGAGGAAGACCAAGCACAACAGGCATCTCAGGGTGCTCGTTGTTGTCACCTATCTGGTACCCGTGGTGTTGTACGTGGCTGGGGGGAAGAAGATACTTTCAGTGAGATCAGTGAGGACGAGGAATGGGACATGATTAGCTCGGCATCCAACCTTGTGCAAATGGGGTCTTTCATGCTGTCATGCCTGTTGAGGGACCCTCGTATAAAAAAGCTGAAGGAGAACGACCTGTACTGGGTGTCCACGCTACTAGACCCCCGGTATAAGCATAAACTTACTGAAATGTTACCGAATTCACACAAGTCGGAAAGGATGGAGCAGTTCAAAAATAAATTAAAAAGTATGCTTTACACAGCGTATAAGGGTGATGTCACAGCACAACGGGAATCTAACAGGGGAAGAGATGAAAGTAATCCTCCTCCTCCTCCTCCCACGACCACCCTGGCAAGGACAGGACGCTTTCCAGACGTGTTGTTGATGGAGGACATGCGGACCTTTTTAACTCCTATGCATCGTCACAGCCCTTCAGGATCCAGCCTCGGAGAAATACTCAACCGACAGGTAGCAGACTACCTAGCATTAACTGTGGATCTCGACACTCTGAGGAGCAATGGACCCCTTGACTACTGGGTGTGCAGGCTTGACCTGTGGCCTGAGCTATCCCAATTTGCAATCGAACTTCTGGCCTGCCCCGCTTCAAGTGTCCTGTCAGAAAGGACCTTCAGTGCAGCAGGAGGTATTGTCACTGAGAAGAGAAGTCGCCTAGGTCAAAAAAGTCTTGATTATCTCACCTTTATTAAAATGAATGAGGGATGGATCCCGAAGGGACTGACATTGTGCGATACATTAGAGTAAAAAAGGCCTGATGAGATGAGCTGCCTTGGGCTACAAATGGTACACACGCTGCTGTATTTTATCTTCGAATGGCGGATGACTTGCGTGACTTACCCGCCAACAACTAGGGTTCAAGCCGCAATGTTTTAGGGCACTTTCTAACTGTCAAACATCAATTTTTCTGGCCGCTGCTACAGCAGCGGCTGCAACATTACCTTATTTTTCAGGCAGTTTTACATGCCTAATTTTTCTGGCCTCTGGTGCTGCACTGTGGCTACAAAACCCAAACCAAAAAAAAGGCACATAACAGTGATTAAACTGTTAAGAATAGTACTACTTAACACACCACTCATATCTGGTGCCACAGTAGATTGCACGCGCAGTGCCCCAAATTTGAAGTAGGAGGACCGACCAAGCATCTTTTTCCATCTCCCGGTTCCTAAAAATTATCTCTGGGTTCCTAAAATCGATGCCATACCTGTACTCTATTGTGCAAAAGGATGGCATATGTGGTGTTTCATGCTGTTGTGCCTGTTGAGGGTCGGGGACCTTTGTATAAAAAGGCTGAAGGAGAACGACCTGTACTGGGTGTCCAAGCATCTTTTTCCATCTCCCGGTTCCTAAAAATTATCTCCGGGTTCCTAAAATCGATGCCATACCTGTACTCAATTGTGCAAAAGGATGGCATATGTGGTGTTTCATGCTGTTGTGCCTGTTGAGGGTTTGGGACCCTCGTATAAAAAGGCTGAAGGAGAACGACCTGTACTGTGTGTCCAAGCATCTTTTTCCATCTCCCGGTTCCTAAAAATTATCTCCGGGTTCCTAAAATCGATGCCATACCTGTACTCGATTGTGCAAAAGGATGGCATATGTGGTGTTTCATGCTGTTGTTTCTGTTGAGGGTCGGGGACCCAAGTATAAAAAGGCTGAAGGAGAACGACCTGTACTGGGTGTCCAAGCATCTTTTTCCATCTCCTGGTTCCTAAAAATTAACTCCGGGTTCCTAAAATCGATGCCATACCTGTACTCTATTGTGCAAAAGGATGGCATATGTGGTGTTTCATGCTGTTGTGCCTGTTGAGGGTCAGGTACCCAAGTATAAAAAGGCTGAAGGAGAACGACCTGTACTGGGTGTCCAAGCATCTTTTTCCATCTCCCGGTTCCTAAAAATTATCTCTGTGTTCCTAAAATCGATGCCATACCTGGACTCAATTGTGCAAAAGGATGGCATATGTGGTGTTTCATGCTGTTGTTTCTGTTGAGGGTCGGGGACCCTCGTATAAAAAGGCTGAAGGAGAACGACCTGTACTGGGTGTCCAAGCATCTTTTTCCATCTCCCGGTTCCTAAAAATTATCTCCGGGTTCCTAAAATCGATGCCATACCTGTACTCGATTGTGCAAAAGGATGGCATATGTGGTATTTCATGCTGTTGTGCCTGTTGAGGGTCGGGGACCCAAGTATAAAAAGGCTGAAGGAGAACGACCTGTACTGGGTGTCCAAGCATCTTTTTCCATCTCCCGGTTCCTAAAAATTATCTCCAGGTTCCTAAAATCGATGCCATACCTGTACTCGATTGTGCAAAAGGATGGCATATGTTGTGTTTCATGCTGTTGTTTCTGTTGAGGGTCGGGGTCCCAAGTATAAAAAGGCTGAACGAGAACGACCTGTACTGGGTGTCCAAGCATGTTTTTCCATCTCCCGGTTCCTAAAAATTATCTCCGGGTTCCTAAAATCGATGCCATACCTGTACTCTATTGTGCAAAAGGATGGCATATGTGGTGTTTCATGCTGTTGTGCCTGTTGAGGGTCAGGTACCCAAGTATAAAAAGGCTGAAGGAGAACGACCTTTACTGGGTGTCCAAGCATCTTTTTCCATCTCCCGGTTCCTAAAAATTATCTCCGGGTTCCTAAAATCGATGCCATACCTGTACTCTATTGTCCAAAAGGATGGCATATGTGGTGTTTCATGCTGTTGTTTCTGTTGAGGGTCGGGGACCCTCGTATAAAAAGGCTGAAGGAGAACGACCTGTACTGGGTGTTCAAGCATCTTTTTCCATCTCCCGGTTCCTAAAAATTATCTCTGGGTTCCTAAAATCGATGCCATACCTGTACTCGATTGTGCAAAAGGATGGCATATGTGGTATTTCATGCTGTTGTGCCTGTTGAGGGTCGGGGACCCAAGTATAAAAAGGCTGAAGGAGAACGACCTGTACTGGGTGTCCAAGCATCTTTTTCCATCTCCCGGTTCCTAAAAATTATCTCCGGGTTCCTAAAATCGATGCCATACCTGTACTCTTTTGTGCAAAAGGATGGCATATGTGGTATTTCATGCTGTTGTGCCTGTTGAGGGTCGGGGACCCTCGTATAAAAAGGCTGAAGGAGAACGACCTGTACTGGGTGACCAAGCATCTTTTTCCATCTCCCGGTTCCTAAAAATTATCTCCGGGTTCCTAAAATCGATGCCATACCTGTACTCTATTGTGCAAAAGGATGGCATATGTGGTATTTCATGCTGTTGTGCCTGTTGATGGTCGGGGACCCAAGTATAAAAAGGCTGAAGGAGAACGAGGTGTACTGGGTGTCCAAACATCTTTTTCCATCTCCCGGATGTAGCGGTACTCCACTAGGGGGTCTCCCTTCCTCTGTCCAAACCCAGGGGTGTAAATATAGTGGTGAAAGACAGCACCTTTACAGATGTCCTGGGGCACAGGAATGGGTTAGCCAAACCCCAATATAAAGTCCAAAGAAGTAATTTTCCAGCCTCCAGTAAAATTTAAAAGACCTTTATTGTTTCCTTGCAGGGTCCATCATAAAAACAACATTTCAAACCATAACTTGGTTCTTAATCATGTCTCTGATGATTAAGAACCAAGTTATGGTTTGAAACGTTGTTTGTATGATGGACCCTGCAAGGAAACAATAAAGGTCTTTTAAATTTTACTGGAGGCTGGAAAATTACTTCTTCAAACCCAGGGGTGGCCACCGGATAGTGGGACCAGAGATATAATTGCTGAGACCGGGGTCAAGCCAGCGGGTGTATCTCCCCCAGCTGGGCTGGTCTCAGTGGACTCCCAGTCAGGTAGCGTCCTCTCTGCCCTACAGCTCTTTCTTGGCAGGTATCGTCCCCTCTGCCTGTCTGCTTCTAGGCAGGAATAAATCCCCCTGCCAGGCTGCTTCTTGGCAGGAATAGCTCCCTATGCCTCCAAATAGTGGGACCAGGGCTACCGTGGCTGAGACCAGGGTCAAGCCAGCGGCTGTATCTCCCCCAGCTGGGCTGGTCTCAGTGGGCTCCCAGGCAGGTAGCGTCCCCTCTGCCTGTCTGCTTCTAGGCAGGAATAGATCCCTCTGCCTCACTGCACACTTCCAGCAGGTAGCGTGCCCTCTGGTTTCTTATAGGCAGGAATCGATCCCTCTGCCTTGCTGCTCCTTTCAGGCCGGCCAGCTCTTTGCATACAGGCCCACAGACTCTGTAACAGAATGCAGGGTCAAAACCTCTGCAACTGGTATACCTGAAAGAATCAGACAGCACAAAAAGGCAATCCCGGACCCCAACCTGTACTCGATTGTGCAAAAGGAAGTAACCTTACCATGGGTCACAGACAACATGTTTTATTGTTATACTCTGTCAGGGAAATTATATAACTATCAATCGTATCAATCAAATATATATTGCATCTATTGATCTCTGTAATTCGTATCTATCAAATGTATATTGCATCTTTAGATCTATGTAATTTGTATCTATCAAATGTATATTTCATCTATTGATGTAATTCGTACCTATCAAATGTATATTGCATCTTTTGATCTATGTAATTCGTATCTATCAAATGTATATTGCATCTTTTGATCTATGTTATTCGTACCTATCAAATGTATATTGCATCTATTGATCTATGTAATCTATGGATCTATCAAATCTATCGATCTCGTGGCCGGACTGTTTTGTGACAGCAACTTGTGTTTCGGCCAAATTTGAAGTAGGAGGACAGACCAAGCATCTTCTTCCATCTCCCTGTTCCAAAAATCAAGGCCATATAGACCTCCCCCGATAGGGGGAGTAACAGGTATTAAACTGCTAAGAATAGTACTACTTAGTGCTTAACACACCACGGGTCCCAGACCGCATTTTTTATTGTTATACTCTGTCAGGGAAATTATATAACTATCAATCGTATCAATCAAATATATATTGCATCTATTGATCTCTGTAATTCGTATCGATCAAATGTATATTGCATCTTTTGATCTATGTAATTCGTACCTATCAAATGTATATTGCATGTTTTGATCCATGTAATTCGTATCTATCAAATGTATATTGCATCTTTTGATCTCTGTAATTCGCATCGATCAAATGTATATTGCATCTTTTGATCTATGTTATTCGTACCTATCAAATGTATATTGCATCTATTGATCTATGTAATCTATGGATCTATCTATCAAATCTATCGATCTTGTGGCCGGACTGTTTTGGGACAGCAACTTGTGTTTCGGCCAAATTTGAAGTAGGAGGACAGACCAAGCATCTTCTTCCATCTCCCTGTTCCGAAAATCAAGGCCATATAGACCTCCCCCGATAGTGGGAGTAACAGGTATTAAACTGCTAAGAATAGTACTACTTAGTGCTTAACACACCACGGGTCCCAGACCGCAGGTTTTATTGCTATACTCTGTCAGGGAAATTATATAACTATCAATCGTATCAATCAAATATATATTGCATCTATTGATCTCTGTAATTCGTATCGATCAAATGTATATTGCATCTTTTGATCTATGTAATTCGTACCTATCAAATGTATATTACATCTTTTGATCTGCCTTGCTGCTCCTTTCAGGCAGGCCAGCTCTTTGCATAGAGGCCCACAGACTCTGTAACAGATCTCTCTTGCAGGGAGAGGTGCAGCCAGAATGCAGGGTCAGAACCTCTGCAACTGGTATACTCGATTGTGCTAAAGGAAGTAACCTTACCATGGGTCCCAGGCCGCAAGTTTTATTGTTATACTCTGTCAGGGAAATTATATAACTATCAATTGTATCAATCAAATATATATTGCATCTATTGATCTCTGTAATTCGTATCGATCAAATGTATATTGCATCTTTTGATCTATGTAATTCGTACCTATCAAATGTATATTACATCTTTTGATCTGCCTTGCTGCTCCTTTCAGGCAGGCCAGCTCTTTGCATAGAGGCCCACAGACTCTGTAACAGATCTCTCTTGCAGGGAGAGGTGCAGCCAGAATGCAGGGTCAGAACCTCTGCAACTGGTATACTCGATTGTGCAAAAGGAAGTAACCTTACCATGGGTGTCAGACCGCATGTTTTATTGTTATACTCTGTCAGGGAAATTATATAACTATGTAATTTGTATCAATCAAATGTATATTGCATCTATTTATCTATGCAATTCGTATCTACCTAATGCATATTGCATCTATTGATCTATGCAATTCGTATCTATCAAATGTATATTGCATCTAATGATCTATGGAATTCATATCTATCAAATGTATATTGCATCTATTGATCTATGCAATTCGTATCTATCAAATGTATATTGCATGTATTGATCTATGGAATTCGTATCTATCAAATGTATATTGCATCTATTGATCTATGTAATTCATATCTATCAAATGTATATTGCATCTTTTGATCTATGTAATTCGTATCTATTAAATGTATATTGCATCTATTGACGTAATTCGTATCTATCAAATGTATATTGCATCTTTTGATACATGTAATTCGTATCTATCAAATGTATATTGCATCTTTTGATCTATGTAATTCGTATCTATCAAATGTAAATTGCATCTTTTGATCTATGTAATTCGTATCTATCAAATGTATATTGCATCTTTTGATCTATGTAATCTGTATCTATCAAATGTATATTGCATCTATTTATCTATGTAATCTATGGATCTATTTATCTATCTATCTATCTATCTATCTATCTATCAAATCTATCGATCTCGTGGTTGTGCAAATGGACTGTTTGCGGTTGTTTGCGGTGCGTTAAACGGGGAGTTTGGTCTGTCTCTGTGAAGCGGGCGTAACCCTTACACTACCTGATTGATACAACATCATACCTGATGTTTTAAAGCACGTTGTTCCAAACAATTTAGGAATGTTATGTGATTTATGCCCTTTATGGATTAAAACCAGACTCTGCATCAACTATGTAATTTTCCGTGGGAGTTTTGCCATGGATCCCCCTCCGGCATGCCACAGTCCAGGTGTTAGTCCCCTTGAAACAACTTTTCCATCACTATTGTGGCCAGAAAGAGTCCCTGTGGGTTTTAAAGTTCGCCTGCCTATTGATGTCAATGGCGGTTCGTGAACTTTAGCGGAAGTTCGAGACTGACGAAATTTTTAGGTTCGCAACATCACTATTTGCCAGATGGAATTTAATCGACTATGTATTGGTCTCGTGTCAGGGTTAGAGCAGTTTAGTGTGGAATCTAGTGGAATATTTAAGTCTCCACTTATAATTAACTGGCCTTTAATGAGATTTGGTAGTGTGTTGGCAAATGACTTGATGAATCTGTCTTGATGTTTATTTGGTGTGTACAAGTTGGCTATAGTAATGGGTTTCCCATATAGTAGGCCAGTCATAATCTGCCCTCTTTATCTTTTTTCAATTTTCAGTTTAGAAAAGGGAATGGAATTGTGTATGAGGATACTAACCCCATTGATCTTCTTCGAGAAACTAGTGCTATGCAAATGTTGCGGGTAATGAGGGGAGATGTATTTGGGGATAGAATTTGATTTTAAACGAGTAGTAATATATGCCCTATGACACCCAAATCTACCTCTTTGCACCAGACCTACCGCCTTCCTTACTAACCTTTGTCACTAACTGTCTTTCTTATATCTCATCTTGAATGTCCTCTCACTATCTTAAGCTAAATCTCTCCAAAACTGAACTCCTTATTTTTTCCCCTTCTTCCAAAATCTCCACCCCCAAATTTTCTATAACTGTTGATAATTCCATCATTACCCCTACCCCGCATGCCCGATGTCTTAGGGTCACACTTGACTCAGACCTTTCCTTCACTCCTCACATTCAGTCCTTGGCTAAAGCCTGCCGCTTCCACCTTAAAAACATCTCTAAAATTAGACATTTCCTTACACAAGACACAACTAAGATTTTAATCTCTCTCATCCTTTCCTGTCTCGACTACTGCAACTCCGTCCTCACTGGTCTACCTATCTGCCACATAGCTCCTTTACAATCCATAATGAATGCCTCTGCCAGGCTCATCTTCCTTACACGTCGCTCTTCATCTGCTGCACCTCTCTGCCAATCCCTTCACTGGCTTCCTCTTGCCTCCAGAATTAAACACAAAATCCTCATGCTGACATATAAATCCCTCAACTGCACTGCTCCCCAATACATTTCAGACCTTTTCTCCAGAAACTCTCCCTCCCGTCACTTTTGCTCTGCTCACAATCTCCTACTTTCCTCCTCTCTTGTTACTTCCTCACATTCCAGTTTACAGGACTTCTCGAGACTGGCCCCCATCCTGTGGAACTCCCTGCCTCACTCCACAAGACTCTCCCCTAGTTTTAACAGCTTAAAGCACTCCTTAAAGACTCTACTATTCAGGGATGCATACAACCAACACTAACCTTTCCTAACTCCATCACTTTCCCCTTGAACCCCTTAGAATGTAAGCCTATGAGCCCAGCTGTTTGTAGATTGCCTTCATAAAAGCCGACTACAAAAGTGCAACTCTCAGCAGGGCCCTCTACCCATTTGATCCCTATAAATGTTATCCTGTATACCAACTATGTTTACAGTATAGCGTTGAAGAATCTGTTGGCGCTCTACAAATACCTGTTAATAATAATAATGCAATGTTTAGGCAATTCAGGCCTTTTACATTCTGAGTGATGATTAAAATCTCTTTGTCATTACCATTTACCATTGGGTGTTATGTATGTAGTGGGATTTAAAGGTAGGTTTGGGGCTTCTGATGATATGTAGGTGGATGATAGGCTATGGGTAAGATAACAAGTAGCATAACAGATTATAACTATAACATTTGAAAAATCTAAAATGTAAATGAAAACCACGAAATGAACAATCTTTAACATAAAAGTATCTGGAGAAAGGATTCTCCATGCAGTGTGATAATAAACTTTTAGCAAAATAGGTTTTTTAACAAAACCCATTTTTCCAAAACGGATCATTAAAGATGAAAGGTGTATGATTACTTACGACAGATCTAGAGGTCTAAAATAATCAAGGTAAAGACCCTCTTCTACACATACAAGAGGTGCCTCAATAGTGAGAATCTCACCTTTACTTCATATATTTCCGAAAAGGATACTGTAAGAGAGAGTGCCCTCATCCATTTTTAATGATGGTAGAAGTTGTTGCTTGCACTGGCTTGCGAGATCTTTTCTGTGTTACCTGACTCCAGGTGGTTCATTGTAGGAGAGGGGTTGCTCTAGTGTTGGCTTCTTGATCTTGAAATGAGATTTGTAGATTTGTAAATTGACTAGAACTTCAGGCTGTTTCACATGGAGGGTCCTGCTACAGTTTGAAGGCCCATAAGAAGCTTTTTCCCCACAAATCTGACTCCTAAGGGAAGGTAGGGCCACAGCAGAGCTGTGGCAATGTGCTGAAGTTGTTTTAACCGGTCTGTTGCTTACTATTGATCCGGTTTGGGCATTAAGGGGTTAATCATTTTTATTGCTAGTGGTGCAATCTTACTAATGCCTTAGGTACATACTGTAAAAATTTCGGAAAGTTTGCTGCATTTTTCACTGTTTTGGAAAATTGTATACCTTTTTTATTTCTTAAAGGCACAGTAACGTTTTTTGCAAAGTGTGTTTTTACTTGATTAAAGTGATTTCTAAGCCTGTTTGTCTTACTACTAGTCTGTTAAACATGTCTGACACCAAGGAAAATCCTTGTTCAATGTGTTTAGAATCCATGGTGGAACCCCCTCTCAGAATGTGTCCCACTTGTACTGATATGTCTATACACTTTAAAGAACATATTGTTGCACTTAAAAATGTGGCCCAAGATAATTCTTAGACAGAAGGTAATAAGGTTAGCCCGTTAACCTCTCCCCAAGTGTCACAACCAGTTACGCCCGCTCAAGCGACGCCTAGCACCTCTAGAGCGTCTAACTCTTTTACCTTACAAGACTTGGCGTTATGGATAATACGCTCTTAGTGTTTTTATCTAAACTGCCAGTCCTACCTGCAAAGCGTGATAGCTCTGTTTTAAGAACAGATTATGAGCATTCTGACGCTTTAGTAGCCGTATCCGATATACACTCACAACGCTCTGAAATGGAGGTGAGGGATGTGCTGTCTGAGGGAGAAATTTCCGATTCGGGAAAGGTTGCTCCTCAGACAGACTCAGATACGTTGGCTTTTAAATTTAAACTAGAACACCTCCGCTTATTGCTCATGGAGGTATTAGTTACTCTGAATGACTGCGACCCTATGGTGGTTCCAGAGAAATTGTGTAAAATGGTCAAGTACCTAGAAGTTCCTGTTTACACTGATGTGTTCCCGGTCCCTAAAAGGATTGCGGATTCGTTCCCCCTCCTGTTTTTAAGAAAATGTTCCCCATATCTAACCCCATGTGGGACTCGTGGCAGATGGTCCCTAAGGTGGAGGGGGCTGTTTCTTCACTTGCTAAACGCACAACTATACCAATCGAAGACAGGTGTGCTTTTAAAGACCCCATGGATAAAAAATTAGAGGGTTTACTTAAGAAATTTCTTGTTCAACAAGGTTTTCTTCTCCAACCTATTGCGTGCATTGTTCCTCTAACTACTGCAGCGTCTTTCTAGTTCGAGGCGCTGGAAGATGCGCTCCAGACGGAGACCTCATATGAGGACATTATGGACAGAATTAAGGCTCTCAAGCTGGCTAATTCTTTTATCACAGATGCCGCCTTCCAACTAGCTAAGTTAGCAGCAAAAAATTCAGGTTTCGCCATTTTAGCGCGCAGGGCGTTATGGCTAAAGTCCTGGTCGGCCGATGTGTCGTCAAAATCCAAACTATTGAACATCCCTTTCAAAGGAAAGACCCTCTTTGGGCCTGAATTGAAAGAGATTATTTCAGAAATCGCTGGGGGAAAAGGCCATGCTCTCCCCCAGGACAAGTCCTTCAAGACGAAGAACAAACAAAATAATTTTTGTTCCTTTCGGAATTTCAGGAGCGGTCTCGCTTCATCCTCCCCTGCTGCAAAGCAAGAGGGTAACACTTCACAACCCAGGGCAGCCTGGAAACCTTACCAGGGCTGGAACAAGGGTAAACAGGCCAAGAAGCCTGCAGCTGCCTCCAAGAAAGCATGATGAGGTTGCGACAGATCCGGTACCGGATCTAGTAGGGGGCAGACTCTCTCTCTTCGCTCAGGCCTGGGCAAGAGACGTACACGATCCCTGGGCCTTAGAGATTGTTTCCCAGGGATATCTTCTAGAATTTAAGGACTCCCCTCCAAGGGGAAGGTTCCATATTTCTCGTCTGTCTACAAAGAAAGAGGCATTCTTACGCTGTGTAGAAGACCTACATACAATGGGAGTAATCCACCCAGTTCCGATTGCTGGACAAGGGCTGGGGTTTTACTCAAACCTGTTTGTGGTTCCCAAAAAATAAGGAACTTTCAGACCAATCCTGGATCTCAAAATTCTAAACAAATTCCTCAGAGTCCCATCATTCAAGATGGAGTTCGGACAATCTTACCAATGATCCAGGAGGGTCAATATATGACTACCGTGGATCTAAAGGATGCGTATCTACACATTCCTATCCACAAAGATCATCACCAGTTTCTAAGGTTCGCCTTTCTGGACAAGCATTATCAGTTTGTGGCTCTCCCTTTCGGGTTGGCCACTACTCCCAGAATTTTCACAAAGGTGCTAGGGTCCCTCCTGGCGGTGCTAAGACCGTGGGGCATAGCAGTGGTGCCTTATCTAGACGACATCTTAATTCAGGCGTCGACTTTCCAAAGAGTCAAGTCTCACACGGAAATTGTAGTGGCCTTTCTGAGGTCTCACGGGTGGAAGGTGAACATCAAAAAGAGTTCTCTCTCTCCCCTCACAAGAGTTCCCTTCCTAGGAACACTAATAGACTCGGTAGTAATGAAAATATTTCTGACGGAGGTCAGAAAGTTAAAACTCTTAACTACTTGCCGAGCTCTTCATTCCATTCCTCGGCCATCTGTAGCTCAGTGCATGGAGACAATCGGATTACTGGTAGCGGCAATGGACATAGTCCCTTTTGCACGGATACATCTCAGACCACTGCAACTATGCTTGCTCAGACAGTGGAATGGGGATTATGCAGATTTGTCTCCTCAAATACAGTTGGACCAGGGAACCAGAGATTCTCTTCTCTGGTGGTTGTCTCTGGATCACCTGTCTCAGGGAATGTGTTTCCGCAGACCAGAGTAGATCATTGTAACGACTGATGCCAGTCTGTTGGGCTGGGTGCAGTCTGGGACTCCCTGTAAGCTCAGGGCTTATGGTCTCAGGAAGAAGCTCTTCTCCCGATAAACATTCTGGAACTGAGGGCGATATTCAACGCGCTTCAGGCATGGCCTCAGCCATATTCATCAGATTTTAGTCGGACAACATCACGACTGTTGCTTATGTCAATCATCAAGGGGGAACAAAGAGTTCCTTAGCAATGATGGAAGTAACCAAAATAATCAGGTGGGCGGAAGATCACTCTTGCCACCTCTCAGCAATTCACATCCCAGGAGTAGACAACTGGGAGGCGGATTTTCTAAGTCGTCAGACCCTATGGTTTCTCCTTTTTCTTCCTAACCTTCGGTCGAATGACTGGGGGGTGGAGCTAGAGGGGGAGCTATATGAACAGCTCTGCTGTGTGCTGTCTTTGCCACTTCCTGTAGGGAAGGAGAATATCCCACAAGTAAAGGATAAATCCGTGGACTAGATACACCACAAGAGAAAGTAATTTATCAGGTAAGCATAAATTCTGTTTTTCAACGTAAAGATGTTCTGCAGCATAGCTTTTATGTGTCTACACTCGTCAATGTCCATGCGATAGAACTAATAACTTATAGATGTATATATAGCCTCTCAGTACATAATATATATACATTCCATCCTACTTATAGCCTATTTGTTTTTCATGCCATACCCTAGTGGAAGGTTCTCCCATTGTTGTTCTTACTATGTTTTTATTACAGTAAAAATAGAAAATGAGGTTTTTCAGTTGAGAGCCAAAAGTGGTCTCCTTTGTTGGTATTATCCTCCAATAACTTGTTTATTTAGAGAAGAGGTCCAAAAGTGGTCTCATTTATTATTTTGGAGGTGTATAGAATATTAGGCATAATATCTGCATATTTTGTCCTTTTCTTTTTTCTTTTTCCAGGAATGCATATTACCAATTTACAATATCATATCACATGTCTGTATTCCAATATTACTATTGTGTTACACTATTATATATTTTATGTATGCCTTATTTCAAACCTCAAATTAAAATTATTGAAAAAAATTAATAATAGTAAGTGGGCGTGTGAGATATCGTTTATTTTTATGAGTGTAGACAAAGTGCCTCAATAGTGGTTGAGATAAGGCGTAAAACGGTTTTTCTCTGACCTGCAAGCTATTGCTCCCTATCATTAATATGAGTGGTCTTTGATGAAGAGCTAGGTTACGCTGTCTCGACTGCAGACAGCACACCCAACTATTGGACTGGAGTTAGGTGGTCAATCAATATTGTATACACCCATACCTTCAAGCTATATACAGCAGAAACCTGGGATGCTAGGGGTATTGTGTAGGTAGGGTATATGTTCACTTAGTTGGAAATTTAAGCTCCTTAAACTGTTACAGTAGTACAAGCATCAAACTAAATAGGGCTTAAAGGGACATAATACTCATATGCTAAATCACTTGAAACTGATGCAGTATAACTGTAAAAAGCTGAAAGGAAAATCTCCCCTGAGCATCTCTATGTAAAAAAGGAAGATATTTTACCTCACAATCTCCTCAGCTCAGCAGAGTAAGTTCTGTGTAAAAAGTTATACTTCACCTGCTCCCAGCTGCAGGTAAAAAAAAATAAAAAAATGAAGAAATGAACAGCAGTCAATCAGCATCAGCAGTGCTGAGGTCATGAACTCTTACTGTGATCTCATGAGATTTGACTTAACTCTCATGAGATTTCATTGTAAACTTCCTTTACCTGATTGGTGACATAATATGAGAGTTCACGAGGCTCATCCCCTAAGCTGTCCTAGGACAGACACACTAAAATGCTGCTTAGAAATCCTTTACAATGGCAGGTGGCTACTGAGGAACTTTTGAGGTAAAATATCTTTCTTTTTTACATAGAGATGTTCAGGAGATATTTTATAGTCAGCTTTTTACAGCTATGCTGCATCACTTTCAAGTGTTTAAACATTTGGGTATTATGGCCCTTTAAGTGCTATGGGGTGTTCTATTGGAATGGACCACATAGTGGGTATGGATTCTGATGACAAGTTCTATTTTTCATTTCAAGACAATTTTAGTGATTTGTTATCTCTCCTTGTACTGTAGTATCCTATTGGATCCATGAGGCTAAAGCAAAACAATACCTATACTGCAGGCTTTATGAAAGTTAACTGTGAATGAGCTTGCTTAAAATGCTGTGGGTCATTAATAGATGACTAAACAACATCTAGTATATGGTGATACCCTTATCCATAAATATAGTAATAAGTAATAAGCCTCCTGAATTTACTGGGAAAGTATAATTATTAATGACTATTATATGTAAGCGTATATTAGGAAAACTTAACCTATACACAACCAAGCGTCTAACACTCCTAGGTTTAGGGGTAGTGGATATATGTGACGTCATGGGTGATCCGACGATCGGTACTACACACGCCGCAGCCTATACATTTTACTTATTTCTATTGACAGATTTAAATATTTGTTATAATGTGGCTGATCAGTAATACACTGTGACTATTATTGTTTTCAGGTGAAGCTTGTATATATGCCAATTATGTGGAATTTTGCAACCACTGAATGTTTGAAAATATATATTTTTTTTTATTGAAGTTGTGATAAAATTAACAAACAAGATTCGTCCTTGAAAAATCATTACATCGGAATAAGAAACATATTGTCCATAAACCAATAGAGTCCACAAAACAAAATGAATATGCAGAAATAAAATTATATATCATGTCTTAAAATGGTGTTAGACAGGGATTTGGACGAGATATGATGGAACTTCAGTTTATATTAAATTATGTGACGAATGATCCCCACAATGAAAGAGAAAATACTCTTTAGACTATCTAATTCAGTGGTGCCAGCATGTGGGGAGTTGGCTTACACTTGGACCAAAGTACATAGGGGGAGAGGGAAAATCAGTGGGCCAGAGCCGCTCAAAATATAAGGGGGTGGTGGTGGTGGGGCGGAGCCTTCTAATGGGGGGAGTGAAGCTTATAATGTAGTTAAATATTAAATGTTTTCCACGTCTGCTAAACAACTACTGAGGATAATAACAGGGTTTTTAGATTTCTATATCGAAGTAGTCAACTAGACTTGTTCCCACCTATGTAGAGTAGGAGTATATGCTATAGTTTGACGGGCATATTAGGAGGTTAATATACTGTATATTTATACAGCCTATGGGCATTATGGAGGTCTGATATAGCCACTTCAGTTGGAAATTTGGCTAGAGCCTCTGGCAAGTCCACTCTATATCAGGGAGAGATCCAACATTACATATGGTGTATATTATTATGGTTAGGTCTGAGTATCCAACGTATAGAATATATAGAGTGTATATTGTAATTAAAATAGCTCATCTTCTGTAGGGGAATTGTTACAATATGAACCCCCATCATAGTACACTGTGTTATGTGTCAACCCCTCGTATATAAACCAGGATATATTACCAGCTAGGCATAAAATGGTGGATCATCATTGTAAAGGTAATTGGATAGGCTCTTTAAAAAGGATTGTGCTTTCCTGTACAGTACTAGAAGGAGTGCGCGGCCCCGGCTGTCGGCCGCACACCCCATCCTGAATAAAACTATAGGACAGGCTAATAATACATTATAAAAATAGTTTAAACAGTTACCTTAAGAGGTCAAGGGAGCTAAAGCAATAGTGCAGGTGCCCGTTAGATATTAGCGTAGCAACTAAGAGTCTCCTATGCCGTGTGCAATTTCTATCAGCAGCTCATTAACAAGATTTGTAAGTGGTGAGTTCAACAAAGTAACGTTTTGTTTGACATAGTAATTGGCTATATTTAAATAGAGTTGTAGATATAAAAGTCAGGAAAGGCTATAGAGATCTAAAAAAGGAGGCTGACAGAGGTGGCAGTAGGGTTCTCAATGGATGCCTTCCATTGTTATATGCAGTAATGTGGGGACTTATTTGTTCTAATAGGGAAGCAAGTTAAAGGGCATGTATAGGAAAAGCTTGTGGTAACATTATCTGTAGGCATGTTTAATGGGGTATATTAGTGAGATCTAGAGGGGGATCAAGGTCCACTACTTAGAAGGAGAAGGGACCAACCTTGTATATGCCTGTCCGGATATATCTGACAATGAGAAAAAATGAACTTAGTATCTAGTAAAAGCCTAAGAAGGGTAACACTCAGCAAAACATGCAGAACCATGATATCCCAAACGTCCTGATTTAGTAACTATGCCTAAGTTAAAAACTATGTGGAGCAGGGAAAGAGGGAACTATATGTGAAGTAGAAAGGTGACCAACCTTCTAAACAAAAATCAGACTAACGTCTTCATGTATCTGGTCATCTTGAGAAAGGAGAAATAACAATTCCCTAAAATATTAAGTAGTGGTCAGTGTAAATCTAGGTGAGGAGCATAGGTTACAAATATATACATAATCAGTGTATATAAGCTGATTCAACATTCACATACATGCATCTGACCAAAGTTTCTGTTAATAGGGAATATGGCATTTAAGTCTTTATTGTAATGAGGACGCTCTGCAACGTGCGAGTATGAGTCTTAACCAACTCCAATCCTTGGTTCAGTCAATGAGCAATATATAGCATAGGGAGTGTTTTGCGTCAGAGTATCTTTGTCCAGGATGCTAACATAATCACCATGCGCACTACAATGCCCGTTGTCCTGAAGCATAAGTAGAGGTCTAGGAAAGAGCCAGACTGTTGTGGGTACAATCCGGGGCCGCCTTGCCACATGTCAAGCACATCTGAAGCAGCAGTACCTCCCTCTGTGTCATATATTGCATTAGGATGAGAAGCTGACTTGCAGGGTATTTCGTCAACTAGGTCAACAGTCTGCTTGGGTCTCAGTAGATCCCTGAGGGAGCCGAAATGTTTCTCAATTTTCTCGGCCAGCATCTGCAGCAGATCAGCGACAGTAGCATCCATGCTTAGATAATCTATGCTTACCGTAATCTCTGTGAGTTTGCCACCTTCTCTGTACCTACTTTCAGGGGTTTAGACTATGTAACAAAGGCTGCCTTATACTAGTAATTAGGCGCATCTAGGAGAGGAGAAATGATTAAATAAATCGCAAACTGTTAAACCTTAACGTTCAGTGTTTCTGATGAGTGTCATCCTTACACGGGCTCCTGTTGTTGCGAGCCTAACAGCTGCATGGGTCTCAAAATGGCAACTACATTCCCTGCATCATTACATGCTGTGAGTGCGTAGTATGTAGTGAGATATACCCGATTCTTTCTGAGTGTTTCTGTAGGGGTTCTTATGCTCTGGGCACTATTGGGTCCCTGTTAGAGTGAGCGATGTAAGTTTAATATAGCATTATTGTCTCTTTATTCTTAGCTGTGCACGGAGCTGCTAGAATAAGCAGCCGACTCCATGTTCCTCCAGGTTCCGCCACCCGCAACCAATGAATGTTTAACCATAATGTGTATATATATTTGTGCATGTGCGATGTGGGGAAGCAAGAGTTCCTTGAGAAACGCGTTCAGCTTGTTTTTAATGTGCCACATTGCACATTTTAATACATTTTCGATTTTAACACTTTTAAACTCTGAAGTGTATTATATTGGGATCCTGTTTGGTTTCAATTGGCACTGTGGGTTCCTTGGACATCACTGATCTGTATGAGAGCCAGCTGGGAAGCTCTTAATTTCCCAGACCACATTATTGTGCACTTTGCGATAAGTGCTTGAAGCTTGTGAGTATATTTCCTATTTGGGCCATTGAATGTGGTTAGAGGGACCATACCCTTGAGATAATATGCTATTGGAGCGCCTTCTTCTTTTGTCTCTTCCTATATTACCCAGATTTACTGCTCTTGTGAAGAGCAGCCCTTTGGTGGGAATACCTGAATCATCAATCAGCCTTGGGTGGCGCCTCTATGATTCTTAATACCACTCTGTTTACAGTGTGAACTGAGTATCCATTTTCCTCATATGTGGGAACCTGACAAGGTTATGGGTTTAGCAGAACAAACCGTAGTTGGTTTCAGCAGTCTCATAAAATCCTCTAGGGCGAAAAGACTTATTAGCCTCTCATAAAAAAAGAAGAATCTCTAGAGTCTTGTAGTATCTCCCCAAATTTTCTCTATATTCCCTACAATAAAAAGGGGATGCTGGTTTTGAGATATAGGTAGTCTTTATTTTAGTATAAACACTTTAACAATGAACAGCATATATAAGTCAGTATAACTAGCAGTGACCAGTGTGCCTATAGTCTACAGGTACATAATGCAAAGGTCTAACCATGGTACAGAGATATTTTCTACCTGTAATATTAGAAACAACATTGTTATGATGCATATTAACAGGAATCCAACATATACATAGTTGTGATATCTTAAGAAGACAAGGATTATCATATTGGAAAAAATATATATCAGTCATATATCAGACCAATGATACATAATGTTGGCTTCTTGAGCTTGAGATGATATCTGTAGATCTGATGCAGGTGGTGGGGGTATGTCCAGTGTCTTGCAAATGTCTATTATGTCCTTGGATGAGTTGCAGGTAATGCGCCTGCCCTTCCTTATGAACAGTAAGTGGAATGGGAAACCCCACCGATAAGGTACATTAATTGCCCTCAGCATGGTAGTAAGTGGAAATAGTTCTTTGCATTTTTGAAGGGTTCAGATCTGTAGATAAGTGTTTTCTTATCTTATTGGTTGCTGTTGTCTCGCGAGTTTCATTATATCTTTCTTTGCTGAAAAGTGATTGATCCTGGCTATCACGTCTCTGGGCGGGGTTGATCTGTCGATGTCAATTGTTACTGGTTGATCTCCTTTTTTTTAGAAAATAGGCTTTGCAGGTATTGCTCCAAAATTGGTGCGTAAATGATCTACAGAGATTCCTCTGCTTCTTAAATGATGACACCTACTTCAGTTTTCGACTTCATCAATTTTATTTCAAGAATGGTGTCATCTTGTTTTTTTTTTTTTTTTTTTTTTTTTTTTTATATTTATTGAAGAAAGGTCACATACAATAAGTGTTAAACAAACACCAAAGGTTGTCTTGTTACATCTTGTACAAAGGGTAGTTGGTGTCTTATTACACAGGTTAAGGTTACTTTCTAGTCTTTTTGTGTGTACTTTTTCCAACATAAACTTATACAAACAATTAAACTTGTAAAAAAAATAAACAAACATAAACAACTTTGTTCACTTAATGAAATACTTATGGAAGCTACATTCCAGCTAAAGAAGTCCATTTCTCTTCCTGGAGTAAAAGGTGCTATATCTCATTTCCTATACTCCAGCCGACTCCCCTCTGCATGCTAGAGTATTTTATATGTAGCATCACTATAGTGTGGGGAGACATAAACAGACTCCATACAGGACATTTCTCAGGCAAATCAGCTTCAGGATGCAAAACAAGAAGAGAGGAAGGTCGAGAAGAAGAGGGAGATGAAAAGAGGAGTGAGAAATGGATGAGAGAGGTGAAAGGAATGGTAAGAGAAAGGAAGAGAGCGAGAGCGGAGGAGGGGGGAAAGGGTGCCCCCGGAGGGGGGGGGGGGACCGATCCAGGCATGTCCAGCGGTTGGTTCCTATAAGGTCAAATATAAATGGTATGTTATGATCTGCATGTGTATTCATCCCATAAAAATTTGATCTCCGGGAATGATATACGAGAATTATTTTTAAGATGGCCATATTCCTCTAGGTCTAGGAGTTCATCTACTCTGTCCATCCACATGTCTTTTGAGGGGGTTATGAGACTCTTCCAGTGTCTGGCTATTAATGATTTTGCGGCATTAAGGCAAATCTGTATAAGGAGGGATCTCAATCTACATTTAGCTTTGGGGAGGTCGTTTAATAGTGCTATTCTTGGGGTTAGTGAAAAGTGCTGTGAGAGGATTTTCTTAAGAAAGGATTCTATTAATTGCCATAGAGGTGTTATCTTGGGGCATTGCCACCATATGTGAATTAAAGAACCGTGACCTCCACAGCCTCTCCAACACATCCTGGATGCCTCGGGGTAAATTGAATGTAGGCGAGTGGGGGTCAAATACCATCTTGTAAGGACTTTATAATTTAATTCTAAGATTTGTGGCGAGGTAGATGATTTACGTGTTTTGTGAAAAATATTTCTCCACTCTATCTTGTCCAAGTCTAAGTGTAAGTCTTGTTGCCATTTGATTGTGAATGTAGGGAGCAATGCGTTGTCATGGGTTTGTAGCAGTCTGTGGGACACCGACAAAGGGTGGCCAATTGTTTTATTCTGTAGGCATAGTGATTCAAAAGGTGTGGGTGATCTCAGGAGGTCTTCTTTGTGTGGGGAGGATGCTATATAATGTGAAAGTTGTGCATGTTTTAGCCAGTTTCCAGGACGTCCCCCACACAATTCAATAAATTTGTCTGTGCTTATTAATTTCCCATTTTCTACAAACTTGGCCAGAGGCCATGTATAATCCCATTCCTGAGTTCTGCGAAATTTGTTGTCTAGCCCCCCTACTAATTCTGCGTTCTGGGGGATTGGGAAGAGAGGTGAGCGAAGATGAGTAATGTCTTTATTGGTAGATCTGATCAGGTCCCAAGTATGGAAAAGGTGTCTATGTATAGGTAGTGTCTTGCATTGTATTGGTCTGAGTTCCTCAGGCACCCAACAAACCGCTCCCACCTTTGGGATCTGTAGCAAATGTGAGTCTATGGACACCCAGGCCTTATTGTCCGTGGAGCCATGCCAGTCCAGAACTCTCTGTAGAGTGACCGCTATGTAATACTTTCTAATATTTGGTAGGCCTAGCCCCCCCATGTCAGTGTTCCTATATAATGTATTTCTATTTATCCGAGGTTTCAGTGTTCCCCATATAAAGGTATTGATTATAGATTGTAGTTGGGATATGTAACTGTTGGGAAGAGAAATGGGGATAGTTTGTAAGATATAAAGAATCCTGGGCAAAGTGGTCATTTTTATGGATTGAATCCTCCCCCACCAAGATAAAGGTCTGTCTGACCACGTTGAGAGGTCTTTTTGTATGTTTTGTAGTAAGGGTCTATAATTTTTTTCAAATAATGTAGTATAATTGGGGGAGAGGACAATACCTAAGTATTTAACTGATTCAGGTTGTAATTTGAGGGGGCAAGCTTGTGCTAGTTGTTGAAAGTCAATGGGATCCATGGAGATATTCAGGATTTCAGATTTTTGAAGGTTTATAGAAAAATTAGAAAAGTTACCAAATTTTTGGAGTGTTTCTAGAAGGACAGGTATTGTAGTACTCGGTGAGGTCAGTGAAAACAGCAAGTCATCTGCATATAGGGCAATTTTAAAATCATGAGGGCCAATTGGGATTCCTGTGATATTTTGGTTCATTCTGACATGAGATGCTAGGACCTCCATGGATAGTATAAAAAGTAATGGGGACAATGGGCAACCCTGTCGGGTACCATTGGTAATTTGAAAGGGATCCGAGAGGGCACCATTGACCCTCACTCTAGCTGACGGGGAAGAGTATAAACTAAAGATTCTATTTATCATTTTCTCTCCAAAGCCAAAAGATTTTAATGTGGCCTTAAGAAAGCTCCAGTTTATACGGTCGAAAGCCTTCTCAGCATCGACTGTGATAAAGACTGATTTAATTTTATTATGTTGGGCATGGGAGGCTAGAAGGAGCGCTCTTATGGTGTTGTCCCGTGCTTCACGTGACGGGACAAAACCAACCTGGTCCGTATGTATCAGATCTTGGATTATGGAATTTATTCTTTTAGATAGAATTTTGCCCAGGATCTTCAGATCAGAATTTAATAATGATATTGGTCTGTAATTAGTGGTGTCTTCAGGGTTTCTATCTGGTTTTAAGATAACTGCTATATGGGCTTCCTGCATCGTGTGGGAGAGCAGTCTATTCTCGTCTATTGAGTTAAACAATTCTAGTAGATGTGGGGCAAGTACATTTTTAAATTGTTTATAGTAGGCATTTGTAAGGCCATCAGGGCCAGGGCTTTTTCTCATGGGGAGGTCTTTGATGGTGTTGAGGATTTCTAGCAGTGTAATAGGTTCCTCCATTTTCTCTGTTTGGGCCGTCGTAAGTGTGTTTAATTGTGCTCTTTCAATGTATTCGTTCATTTGTGTAGCGTGGGATGAGGAGGCATCGTCTCTAAGATTATACAGTTGATGATAATATTTACTGAATTGGTCTGCTATCTGCTTGCTGTCGTGTGTTACAGTCCCGTCAGCCTTTTTTATACTGTATATGTGTGATTTAGAGGTTTTTGCTCTCAGGGCTCTCGCTAGGAGCGCGCCAGCTCGGTTGCCCTCATGGAAATATATCTTTCTTAGGTAAAGAGCTCGTCTCTGAGCTTCTCTAGTCAGTAAATGATTTAATTCTTTCCTAACTTTAGTCAGTTCTATTTGGATCTTAGAGTCCATAGGGGTCTGTTTGTGTTGTAGTTCAAGTGAGTTCAACTTGTCAGTGTTATGCGTTATAGCTAGATTAAATTGTTTTCGCAGCCTAGACCTTTGTTTAATATATTCTCCTCTGACTACGGCTTTATGCGCGTCCCATAGGGTACGTGATGAGATTTCAGGCAGTGAGTTATGGTGAAAGTATTCTTGTATGGTCTGGAGCATTTTGATATTAGTGGGAGTGTGATGTAGTAGGGTCTCGTCTAATCTCCATATAAAAGGGCATGACGGGCCTTCTGACCATTCCATAGATAGCGTAATAAGAGAGTGGTCCGACCAAGCCGTTGGGTTTATGTCCGAGTCCCTAACTTGTCCTAGACTCAGTTGGTCGACTAATAGATAATCAATGCGGGTGTATTGAGACCATGGATTAGAGAAAAATGAATAGTTACGCTGAGTAGGGTGTTGTATCCTCCAAATGTCAACTACGCCTGATTTTTTGAGAAAGTCATAAACTATGTTAGGGGGTCTTGATGTGGGGTTAGGTTTAGTGGAGGTAGAGTCTAATTTGGGGTCGAAAGTAACGTTAAGATCGCCTCCTATGATTAGAGATCCCTTCCTGTGTTCTGCAATTAGGGCTGTGAGTTTCTTATAGAAGGGCACTCTCTTAGAGTTGGGAGCATAGACGTTCACCAACGTGATTGGGCGCTGGAACAGGAGTCCCACTAGTATTAGGATTCTGCCATCTTTATCGGAGACTTTGTGTAGTAATTGAAATTCTAAGTTCTTATGAAATAAAGTCCCAACCCCATTTTTTTTTTTTTTTGTATGGTTTGATCCAAAATACCCAGTGGGGTAAAATTTAGAGAGGAATTTGGGTTCAGCGGTATTTAAAAAGTGTGTCTCTTGTATGAATATGATTGAATTGTTATGTTTTTCAAACTCTCTCAAAGCGATTGAGCGCTTTATAGGAGAATTGAGTCCATTCGCATTTTGCGAAAGGAAATTCACTGTTCTATGTGTCATTCTTAAAATGTGTGTGGTGTCGTCTACTATCTATGGGTTTCTTACCTGGGATTTCAAAAAAGATGGATTCTGTCGGTTTCCCCCCCCCAGAGGGAATAGGAAGTGATATACAGAGGAGAAGGAAAAGCTGGGAAGAAGCATCATATTGCCTGCGTGAACAAATAAACATTAGAACCATAAAACTGATAAACCAAACATATACAAAACAAGTGTGCAGCGAAACATTGACTGAACAAAAAGTAAGGCTATATCTTTTAGTATAGCAAGTAGATTTAGGAATAGGGATAGCGGTGAGGTTATAGGGGGTGAACATCAGGAGATGTTACTACTCCCAGGGTAAAAGAAGCGGAGTGAAGAGGAGACAAGGGACAGGAGATGTATATTCAAGAGATGAAAAGAAGAAAACAATATTTGAAACAATGACTGGGACAGAACATAGCTCTTAGTATCTAGGAGGAGACAAGAAAACACTATATATGTTCATTTCATGGAGGTCTTTCTTTGGGTCCTGGGGGGGTTCCGCTTGAGGATGGGAAGCCTTTTCTTTTCCTAGAAACAGTGGTCCACTCAGGTCTTTGAGGCTTGGGTTTGTGGGCATCCTTTGGGTTCTTGTTTTCAAATATGGATGGTAGAGAGGGCTTTGGGATGCCCAAGTCAGAGCAAAAAGTCTCGATATCTTCTGGGTCTCGATAGGTGTATATCTTATTTTCTTTAGTCACTTTTAAGGAGAAGGGGAAGCCCCAGCGGTAGGGTATACCCAATTCTTTGAGGTGTAGTGTGAGGTATCTGGCTTCCTTTCTTTTGAAGAGAGTTGTAGGACTGAGGTCCGCATATATTTGAATGTCTTTTCCTTGAAAGCTTATTGGAGACTGCTTCCTAGAAGCTGTTAGGATATCTTCTTTATCTGAGTATTTATGAAACTTTATTATGATGTCTCGTGGAGGATCTTTCGCTGATGGCGGTGGTCTGAGTGCTCTGTGAGCTCTATCTAGGACCAGAGGGGAAGCAGCGTTGTTTTTGAGTAAATGTTCAAAGAGTTGCTGAAGGTATGAGTTTATTTGTGGGGGTGTAATATCTTCGGGTACCCCTCTGATTCTTAGATTTTGTCTTCTGTTGCGGTTATCTAAATCTTCTATTTGAGATTGTAATAAAAGAATGGTGGCGTTTTGTTGCTCCATTTCGCATGCCATGTTGTTATTGTCTGAAGTTAATTCCTCAGTTTGCTCTTCGATTTGCAATATTCTCTGGCCCAGATCTGTTATTTCTCTTTTCACCTCAGTGAGGCTGTCTTTAATCATCTGGCTCACTTGAACCATGAATATTTTAAAGTCTTCTTTAGAGGGTAACAGCAACAAGTCAGCTTTTGTGAGAAGGTGATCTGTGTCTTGGCGAGGTGATGCTGAACCCCTGTCTTCTGAGTCGTTAGATACTGGGGATTGGGGTGACGGAATGGTCGTCTCTGTTGTTTTAAAGTAAGCATCCATCTTTGCCCCAGCAGGAATAGATGTTTTCCCAGACTTGTCTATCCTGGTTGTTCTTTTAGTGGTCATGTTGAAGCTATGAGCGGCAATTCCCTTCTATACAAGAAGTTTGTTGTGGTAAGTAGTTTCAAAACACGCTCATATGGTAGTTGGGCATGCGAACTGCATATGCTGAAAATGTTGGGACTTTGCTTGTTAAGTGAACCTGACCGTTATTAGCTATGGCAGGTATAATGAATGCGTAACACAGCCAAATGTCCTGTGAGTAGCGGACTATGAGAGAGAAAAAAATCAACAGTCCATATGCTTATCAGAAGAAGTCAATCTGTGTAAGTAAAGACCCATTAGTGCAGGATGTTTAACCTTATTGTTTTGTGTAACACCTCGTGAAGACTGGGGTGTTAAGCTTGAGGGAATACTGCTCCTCGCCTCCCACGTGGCGCTATAGTAGGTGTAATGGAGATTTCAGTACATGAAAAGGTTCAGAGCAGCTCTGTCGCATGGATTCAAGGTCTCCTCATAAGGTGTGTAATTGCTGTGTTAGCGGTCAGCTTAATGGGTGTAATCGTTACTCACTGTAAGTGAAGGGGATCCTTATGCCATCGTGCCGATCATCTACTGAGCGAGTTATGCGCATTTTCTTTGTAGGCCTCAATGTCGACTGTAGTTTGCGGCAGCGCCGTGCTTAAATGTGAGACAAAGTTGGTCGGGTGGTTACAGAGTGTGCCTGTATCTTAGCGGAGCATGTCCTGCAGAAATTCAAAGACTCTTGTCCCTTATACAGAGCTGTACCCTGGGGCTAGTATCAGAGCACTATGTAGTTGCGGCCATTCTCGTTCCCGGCCGGCTCCGCCCCCATCTTGTTTTTTAATGCGGATAAGGGCGTTTGATAATGCAGTAGTGTGAAGCTCCTGACTCTCTTCAAGTTTCTCCACTCTGTGTCATAGGTCTGACATTTGTTTTTTAATGTCACTGCCTGACTCCTGCCTGTTTCCGGTCCTTCTATTGGTTTATCCCTGAACTGCCATACTGCTGGATTTCCTTCCTGTTGCCGCTAAAGACTACCCTGCCTACTGTGAGTACTGCTTACCTTATTTTACAAACTTTCTCTGCTTTGGGATATTTCCTATCTGTTCAGCTTGATGTCGAGATAAGAAGACTACTGGCCAAGTTTGATCCTATAGTGGAATATACCACGAGCATTACATTATACTTTGGCCATGGACCCAAATGAAGTAGCAAGAGCAGCTTATCTTCAGGGACAGATGCTAGGAACCTATATGTTAGGGTGCCAGGAATCAGACTGAGACAAGAAGTGCAAAAATAATCACACCTTTATTAATAGCAAAAAATAATAAAAAGTCCACAAGTCAAACAACAAGCCAGGAGTCAAAACCAGAGCTGGTTGTCAGACGAGCCGAGTCAGGAGCCAAAGCGAATATTCAGACGAGCCAGAATCAGGAACAAGGAAAACAGCAGAGTCAGGAACAAGCCAGGGATCAGGAACCAGGAAGGACGTCAGGCAGCCAGGTAATACACAGGAACTCTCACAAACAGGTCTGAGACAATGCAAAGGCAAAGCATACTGAACAGAGGCCCTTTAAATAATAAATTATTACATCACAATTCTGAGACTGCATCCTGTCTCACATGGATGATGCACACCAGTCTGGTCATAAAAGGAAGTGCAGGAAATGAGAAGCATCCCCCAAAATGCACCATAGTCAGGAAGATAGGTGAGTAAAATCTCTGCCAGCAGCACATGGCAAACACAACAGGGAAAAAACCCTGATACTATACCACACAACTGCAGAGTGTGGATGCTAAACTAGAGGCTATAACCGCTAAGCTCTCCTCACTACTTGCTGTGAAGGATACTGTTCCTGTTGTTACACTGCTGGTCTTTGCTCCTTGTGCTGCAACTTCTTCCCCTGCTTCTGGAAGTGTACCCTGGATACCATTGCCTGACAAATATGACGGTTCTACTGATTGTAGGGGTTTCTTAACCAGTGCAGGCTGCACTTTCGCAATGATCCTCACACCTTCCAATCTCATCAGTCAAAGGTTACCTTTATCATTACCTTATTGAAAGACAAGGCTCTAGCCTGGGTCTCCCCTCTTTTGGAACAGAACGCTCAACTCCTGAATGATGCTGATGCTTTAATTTCTGCATTATCTTCTGTCTTCAGGACTTCTGGCCGTGCTTTTGCTGCAGAATACTCTCTCCTGGATCTCCGCCAGAGCAATAGAACTGTGGCACGATATGCCATCGAGTTTCGCACCTTGGCACTTGAGACCAGTTGGGATAGCAGTGCTCTCAAGGCAGCCTTTAGGAGAGGTTTGCATGAACACATCAAGGATGAACTTACTTGTCGTGATGTTCCTTCTTCCTTGGATGACCTTAGAATGCTTTGTATCAGTCTAGATTCTCGCTTCAAGGAGAGACAAGCTGAGAGATACAGAACTCGTAGAATCCTTACCTCTCATCCTCTCACTAGTTTGGTCTCTAGACTATCCTCTTCCCCCTCAGCACCTCCAGTAAACTCTGTAGAGGAACCCATAGATCTCTCCTCCTTCAAACCCTCTGAATCTGAAAGACAGAAAACAAGGAGATTGAGACTGTGTTTCTATTGTGGTTCTAACTCACACACCAGCTTAAGAATTGTGATATTCTGCCAGGAAATGCTATCCTCTAAGCCAATGCTTATAGTATAGTATTGGGGTACCTCTAAGCATGATCATTACTAAATCCCCTCACTCCTCTCGGATCCTGGTGCCTGTTACCCTGATCTTCCTTCAGAATTCTGTCCACGCTCAAGCCTTTATTGATTCAGGGGCAGCTGGAAATTTTCTTGATCACTGTTTTTGCAGAAAAAGCAATGTCTCTGGATGGCACTCCCCTTGGATTAGGTTTAATCCATTTCGAATCAGCACTCCTAACCCTGACTGTGGGAGTCCTTCATACCGAACAGTTGCAATTCTATGTCATTCATTCTCCAGCACAACCTGTCATCCTTGGTCTTCCTTGGCTTTGTATACACAATCCACAATTTGACAAGAATCGCTATCCAATTCCTTTGATCACTGAACTTTATGATTCACTTCAGAATGCTCGCTACTTCACCAAGCTGGACCTACGTGGGGTGTACAGTCTGATTCGTATCTTCCCAGGGCATGAATGAAAGACCGCCTTCAAGACAAGATCAGGGCATTACGAATACCTCGTAATGCCCTTTGGGCTGTGCAATGCCCCCGCAGTCTTTCAAGCATTTGTCAATGGTGTCTTCCGTGACCTCCTCAATAGCACTGTCATCGTTTACCTGGATGATATCCTTATTTTCTCTTTGACCCTTGAGGAGCATCATGAACACGTGAGACAGGTACTTCTCGGCATCAGAGAAAATTCTCTGGTAGCCAAACTGGAGAAATATGAGTTCGATCAAGTCCAGATCCAGTTCCTTGCCTATGATATTGCGAAGATGGGTTTTGCCATGGATCCTTCTTAGCTCACAGTAGTTCTGGAATGGCCTCAACCAACTTCATTAAAGGAACTACAGAGATTCTTGGGGTTCTCCAATTATTACTACAAGTTTATAAAGAACTTTTCCCAGGTAGTTGTTCCACTCACTGAGTTGACTAAATGGAACAAAAACTGCAAAAATTGGCCTCCTGAAGTCATGAATGCCTTCTCTCTTCTGAAAAAGGCCTTTTGTTCTGCTCCTGTACTCCGCCATCCTGATCCTGACCTGCAGTTCACTTTAGAGGTTGACGCCTTTGAGATCGGAGCTAGAGCATTCCTAACTCAAAGGGATCTTTTAACTTCCAAGTTACACCCTGTGCCCTTTTTCTCTAAATGCTTTACTCCTGCAGAGAGGAATTACGATGTGGGTAATCTTGAACTCTTAGTCATTAAGATAACCCTTACTGAATGGCGTCATTGGCTAGAAGGTACCGCCAATCTCATTCAGATTCTCACTGACCACAAGAATCTGACATACCTAGAGACTGCTCATCGACTTAATCCTCGACAGGCCAGGTGGGCTTTGTTCTTTTTTCCTTTTTAACTTTGTGGTCTCTTATCTTCCTGTTACCAAAAAATAAAAAGGCTGATGCCCTTTCCCGTCAGTTTGCTCAGTCTAGTGATTCCTCTGAAGGAATGTGTGGTTGCATACTTAACACTTCTCTTCTTCAAAGACTGCAATGTGCCCAGTCTAGAAAGCCTCCTGAACCCCCACGGCTTCCGATATCTTCTTTGTACCTCTGAACCTACGTACCCCTGTGCTATCCTGGGCTCATGATAGTAAACTTACCTTGTGTCTTTCCTATTTCTGCTCAGTCCACAGGGGTTTCTGCTGCAGACAGACACGTTACTAACCTCACTACTCATTGGCAATGTATTCACTCTCAGTTACGTTCAGCTGTCTCCAGATACAAGAGATTTGTTGATCATCATAGAGCTTCTGTTCCTGCCTATTCGGTAGGTGAACGTGTTTGGGTCTCTACTCGACATATGCATCTACGTCAACCCAGTTACAAATTAGGGCCTAGGTTTATCGGTCCTTACAAAGTCCTTAAAAGACTGTCTTCTGTTGCCTACAACGTGGCCTTGCCCAGAACCCTGTGCATACACCAAGTCTTCCACATCTCACTGCTCAAGCCCTACATCAGGAACAGATATACTCGACTCAGACCTCCTCCACTCTTAAAGGGACAGTCTAGTCAAAATTAAACTTTCATGATTCAGATAGGGCATTCAATTTAAAACAACTTTTCAATTTACTTTTATCATCAAATTTGCTTTGTTCCATTGGTGGTATTTTTGAAAAGCTAAACCTAGGTAGGCTCAAACTGATTTCTAAACCGTTGAAAACCGCCTCTTAACTCAGAGAATTTTGAAAGTTTTTCACAGTTATACATTACTAGTTCATGTGTTTCACATAGATAACATAGTGCTCACTTCCGTGGAGTTATTTAGGAGTCTGCACTGATTGGCTAAGCTGCATGTCCATCAAAAGCACTGAGATAAGGGGCAATCTGCAGAGGCTTAGATACAAGGTAATCACAGAGGTTGTCAGCCGCTCTGGAATCAATCCGGGATGTAACCCAACTGCTAGCGTGAATTGAAAGCACACGCTAGCACACTGAGAAATATCCAGGACGTGACCCACTCAGGAAGCAGATTAGAAGATAACAAAAATGAATATTGTTCCAGAATGCAGGAAAGCCACAAAGGATAAAACGTCCCTTTAAGTAGTACAAAGAACAAAAAGGAAATGCTCTTACTTTGAAACTTCTGAAAAAGGTCCTCTTTAGCAGGCTTGTAAAACAAAGGAAAAGTTCTCTTTTGCAGCTTGTAAAAGTATAATGTCCCTTTAAGCAGGTTTATAATAAACAGAAAGGCAAAGTTCTCTTTTGCAGCTTGTAAAAGTAAATGTCCCTTTTAAGCAGGTGTATAACAAACAGAAAGGCAAAGTTCTCTTTTGCAGCTTGTAAAAGTAAATGTCCCTTTTAAGCAGGTGTATAACAAACAGAAAGGCAAAGTTCTCTTTTGCAGCTTGTAAAAGTAAAATGTCCCTTTAAGCAGGTCTTGTTTAACAAAGAATAGGTTTAAAGGTAAAGGCCAAAGCAAGGTCAGGCAGGCAGAAGTCGGCATCCAAATATCAGCAAAAGGTATAGGCAAAAGACAGGGTCAGGCAAGCAGAAGTCGGCATCCAAGTGTCAGCAAAAGGGTAATAGCTACAGGCAAGGTCAGGCAGGCAGAAGTCAATGTCCAAATATCAGCAAGTAGGGATTAGGCAAGAGGCTTGGTCAGGCAGGCAGAAGTCGGTACACAGAAGAATAAAACTGATATGGTACTCACAATCCAGGGAAACAAACAAACGGGCCCAGATTCAGATCTCCCGCCGAGATTTAAAGGGCAGGAGCGTAACCGTCATCAGAGGGGTGTGAGAGAAAGCGTCATGTTGCTAAGCAACATGACGTCAGAGACACAGAGGAGTTCCGGGAGCCGCGGCGACACGGCGATGAACGGAAGCGCTCATGACAGCACCCCCTCCTCAAGGGCCCCTCCGGGGGACAGGACCAGGTCTATCAGGATGAGTCTTGTGGAAGGTCTTGACCAATATTGGAGCATTTACTTGATGAGCAGGTTCCCAAGAACGTTCCGTGACTGGATAACCCTTCCAATGAATGAGATAATACAATTTCTTGCCCCGCAATTTGGAATCTAGAATATGGCTGATCTCAAACTCAGGATGTCCATGCACCAATAACGGTGGAGGTTTAGAAAAAGGCTTAGAATACCTGTTAATCATCACAGGTTTTAAAAGAGAAACATGGAATACCGGATGGACTTTGAGAGACTTGGGTAAAGCTACCCGATAAGCAGTGGAACATACCTGACCCAGTATTCGGAAAGGACCCACATATCGTGGTCCCAATTTGTTAGAAGGTTGTTTCAGGCGAAGAAATCGAGAGGAAATCCAAACTTTATCACCAGGGCGATATTTGGGAGCCTTTTTCCGTCGAAGATCCGAAAAGAACTTGTAACGTCTAGAAGTTACAGAAAGAATACGATGTATCTTCTGCCAATGTCGAGTTAATCTTCGGGCTGTAAGATCAGAAGCAGGATTCACTGTGGAGGAAGTATGCAAAGGGAACGTCCTAGGCTGATATCCGTAAGCTGCATGAAAAGGAGAAGTCTGAAGGGAGGAATTGTACCGGGCATTATGGGCCAATTCAGCCAAAGGAAGGTAAGAAGTCCAGTTAGAATGATAATGATCCACATAATGTCTAAGATATGTTTCAAGACACTGGTTTACTCTTTCAGTCTGACCATTCGATTGTGGGTGGTGAGAAGTAGAGAGAGATATAGTAGTACCAAAATGTTTACAAAGTGACCTCCAAAATCGAGAAACGAATTGTACCCCTCTATCTGAAACAATATCAAGAGGAAATCCATGGATTCTTACAATATGTAGAATAAAAAGTTCAGAGAGTCTTTTGGCAGATGGTAATCCTGGCAAGGGTACAAAATGAGCCGTCTTAGTGAACCTGTCGACCACCACCCAGATAGTATTGTTCCCAGTGGACAAGGGAAGATCGGTAATAAAGTCCATGGATACATGAGTCCAAGGCTGGTGAGGTATAGGCAATGGTTGGAGTAATCCTGAAGGAAGTTGGCGTGGAGTTTTGTTCATGGCACATTGTGTGCATACTGAGACGTAATCCTTCACATCTTGAGAGAGTGTAGGCCACCAGACATGTTGTTTGAGGTTTCGAGTGGTAATACTGATGCCAGGATGTCCAGAAAGGGGACTATCATGAGCCCAAAATAAAATCTTGGAACGAAGGCGTTCAGGAACAAAGAGTAAACCATTGGGAGGTTTACAGGACAAAGGAAGACGCTCTTGAGCGGACTGTAATTCTTGTAACCAAGAAGTTGTTAACTGGGCAATGACTTCATGAGGTTGGAGAATGGTACCAGACTCAGGAACTGGGGTATCTTGAAATTGTCTGGAAAGTGCGTCTGCTTTAATATTTTTTGAACCAGGTATGTAAGACAAATTATAGTGAAACCGAGAGAAGAATAAGGACCAGCGTGCTTGCCTGGAATTTAGTCGTTTGGCTGTTTGGAGATACAGAAGGTTCTTATGATCAGTAAGTATAGTAAATGGCAAAGAAGTACCTTCCAGCCAATGTCTCCATTCATCCAATGCCATCTTGATAGCAAGCAACTCTTTATTCCCTACGTCATAGTTAAATTCGGAAGGAGTGAATTTTTTAGAGAAAAAAGCAACAGGATGAATCCTTCCAGTCTCTGGTATTCGTTGAGACAGAACCGCTCCAGCAGCAACAGAGGAAGCATCCACCTCCAGAATAAATTGAAACTCAGGATTTGGATGACGAAGGATAGGAGCTGAGGAAAAAGCTTCTTTGAGAGATTCAAAAGCTTCTATAGCCTCAGACGGCCATACTTTACAGTTTTGTCCTTTTCTTGTGAGAGAAGTAAGAGGAGAAGTAATAGTAGCAAAATTCTTGATGAACTTTCTGTAATAATTGGCGAAGCCTAGGAAACGTTGTAAAGCCTTCAAAGAATCAGGTCTAGGCCAATCCAAAATGGCAGAAAGTTTAGTAGGGTCCATTTCGAATCCAGATGCCGATATTACATAACCCAGAAAGGGTATGGATTTTTGATGGAAAGAACATTTCTCCAGTTTAGCAAACAGATGGAATTCTCTTAGACGTTGAAGTACTTTCTTGACGTGGTGCACATGATCTTGGTGGTTCTGAGAAAAAATTAAGATGTCGTCCAGGTATATGATAACAAAAATATTCAAAAAATCACGAAAGATCTCATTTACAAAATGCTGGAAAACCGCCGGAGCATTGCATAGCCCAAAGGGCATGACCAAATATTCATAATGCCCAAATCGAGTGTTAAAGGCAGTCTTCCACTCATCTCCTTTGCGTATACGGATCAAGTTGTATGCACCACGTAGGTCGAGTTTGGTGAAAATGGTGGCTCCCTGAAGATAAGTAAAAAGTTCAGGAATAAGGGGCAGAGGATAACTGTTCTTGATGGTAATCTGATTCAATCCACGATAATCAATACAGGGTCTTAATCCGCCATCCTTTTTTCCCACAAAAAAGAAACCAGCCCCTACAGGGGAAGAGGAGGGTCGAATAAATCCTCTAGCCAGATTGTCTTTTATATATTCTTCCAGAGCCATGTTTTCTGGTTTAGAAAGTGGATATGTTTTGCCTCGAGGATAGGCAGCCCCAGGAAGGAGGTCAATGGGACAATCAAAAGGGCGATGAGGAGGAAGACGTTCCGCTTCTTTTTTGGAGAAGACATCCACAAAGTCATGGTAATGCATAGGTAAGGATTCCGGAGTTTCAACTGTGAGAGCAATAGTGAGTGGTAACTTAGTAATCTCTTGAAGACATTTAGTCTGGCATGTAGATCCCCAGGAAGTGAGTTCACCGAAAGTCCAAGAAAAAATGGGATTGTGAATCTGGAGCCAGGGTAATCCCAAGATAATGGGAAATTGCGGAGTGGGAATGACATCGAAACAAATTGTCTCAGAATGAAGTATTCCTACGGTGAGGATTAAGGGTTGAGTAGAAAACTGAATGTATCCAGAACCCAAAGGATCTCCACTGACCGTAGAGACTGAAATGGAATACTCCTTCTTTAGTAAGGGTATAGAATGAGTAGAAACAAATGTAGAGTCAATGAACACACCTCCAGCACCAGAATCAATTAGGGCTTGGGTATAGATCTTCTTTTGTCCAATTAGAAGAGTTACTGGAACAAAGAGTTTCTTGTATAGGGAATGACCACTATTTTGGCTTAACTCAGTTCCCTGGACTAGAGTTAAGCCCTGGCTTTTACTGGCCTAGTAGGACAATCCCTTAATAAATGTCCTTTAAGGCCACAGTACAGACATAAGCCAAGAGTCCGTCTTCTTAAGCGTTCAGTCTCAGTTAATTTTATACTTCCTACTTCCATGGGTTCAGCCTGATCAGTAGTAGGAGAGGCTGGAGTGACTGGACTAGAAAAACGAGGAGCTAAACGAAAAGGAGTTCGAGTGGCAGTCCTCTGTGTTCTATCCTTTTCTTGTTGGCGTTCACGAAACCTGGCGTCGAGACAGATACAGAGATTTATTAAGGCTTCTAAGGACTCTGGAAGTTCACGATACACCAATTCATCCTTGAGACGCTCAGAAAGTCCTTTACGGAAAGCGGCTCTGAGTGCTCCCTGATTCCAAGTGGTTTCAGAGGCAAGGGTGCGGAACTCAATTGCATATTGAGAGACTGGTTGATTTCCTTGACGTAAATCCAGGAGAGTTGCTTCAGCAGCGGATGACCTTCCAGGTTTATCGAATACGTTTGAGAATGTAGATAGAAATGTATCAACATCCAACAGTATAGGATCATTCTTTTCTAGCAAAGGTGACACCCAAGCCAAGGCTTTTCCTTTCATTAAGGAAATAAGAAACGTGATTCTAGAAGAGGCAGTAGCAAAGAGAGTAGGGCTATTTCGGAAATGAAGACGGCATTGATTCAAAAAGCCTCTACATTCTTCAGGATTCCCATCATATTTATCCGGAAGAGGAATCCTGGGACTTAGTTGTACCTGAGACTGATTGTTAGGAATCGGAGGAGGTAATGCCTCAATCGGATTTGGATTGGGATTAGGATTGGGAGGTGCGGTAGCAACCAAATTTTGTAATAGAGCAGTAATTTGATCAAGTTTAGTGTCCAGAGACTGCAAGTGAGTGGCATGAGAACCCAAGAGCTGTCCCTGGTGAGCCACGGCCATAGATAATTCAGTGGGGTCCATTTTTATGGCCCGTTTGTAATGTCAGCCGCTCTGGAATCAATCCGGGATGTAACCCAACTGCTAGCGTGAATTGAAAGCACACGCTAGCACACTGAGAAATATCCAGGACGTGACCCACTCAGGAAGCAGATTAGAAGATAACAAAAATGAATATTGTTCCAGAATGCAGGAAAGCCACAAAGGATAAAACGTCCCTTTAAGTAGTACAAAGAACAAAAAGGAAATGCTCTTACTTTGAAACTTCTGAAAAAGGTCCTCTTTAGCAGGCTTGTAAAACAAAGGAAAAGTTCTCTTTTGCAGCTTGTAAAAGTATAATGTCCCTTTAAGCAGGTTTATAATAAACAGAAAGGCAAAGTTCTCTTTTGCAGCTTGTAAAAGTAAATGTCCCTTTTAAGCAGGTGTATAACAAACA
Organism: Bombina bombina; assembly: GCF_027579735.1. Lineage (NCBI taxonomy): Eukaryota > Metazoa > Chordata > Amphibia > Anura > Bombinatoridae > Bombina > Bombina bombina. The sequence goes on along the minus strand of NC_069501.1, from coordinate 714,002,284 downwards.
GAAAGGCAAAGTTCTCTTTTGCAGCTTGTAAAAGTAAATGTCCCTTTTAAGCAGGTGTATAACAAACAGAAAGGCAAAGTTCTCTTTTGCAGCTTGTAAAAGTAAAATGTCCCTTTAAGCAGGTCTTGTTTAACAAAGAATAGGTTTAAAGGTAAAGGCCAAAGCAAGGTCAGGCAGGCAGAAGTCGGCATCCAAATATCAGCAAAAGGTATAGGCAAAAGACAGGGTCAGGCAAGCAGAAGTCGGCATCCAAGTGTCAGCAAAAGGGTAATAGCTACAGGCAAGGTCAGGCAGGCAGAAGTCAATGTCCAAATATCAGCAAGTAGGGATTAGGCAAGAGGCTTGGTCAGGCAGGCAGAAGTCGGTACACAGAAGAATAAAACTGATATGGTACTCACAATCCAGGGAAACAAACAAACGGGCCCAGATTCAGATCTCCCGCCGAGATTTAAAGGGCAGGAGCGTAACCGTCATCAGAGGGGTGTGAGAGAAAGCGTCATGTTGCTAAGCAACATGACGTCAGAGACACAGAGGAGTTCCGGGAGCCGCGGCGACACGGCGATGAACGGAAGCGCTCATGACAGAGGTAAAACATATATAAATATAACTGTGTTGATTATGCAAAACTAGGGAATGGCCAATAAAGGGATTATTTATCTTTTTAAAAAAATAAAAATTCTAGTTTATACTTTCCCTTTAATTCATGGTGAACCTGAGTACAAGGTTGCTAGGATCCTGGATTCCAGATACAGACACAAGCAACTACAGTACCTCGTGCACTGGAATGATTACTCTGTGGCAGATTGTTCCTGGATTCCTGCCCGTGATGTGCATGCTCCTTCTTTGGTCTCCAGGTTTCATGCTGTTCATCCCTCCAAGCCAACTTTGGTTGCCATAGATGCAGCGGTAGTGACTCGTTGCCATTGCCATAGATGCAGGTGGTGATGCAGAGCATGCAGCGATAATGGATGCCACTCTGATTACACCTGTGTGTCCTCCTTGGCGCCAATATACGCCTATGTAAGTACTTCATTCACCTTACATCACTGCCAAGTATAGGTGTTACTGTGTGTGCTCCTGGGTGCTATTATCTGTTTGTGCTGGATTGCTATTTTGTTACTGGATTCTGCTTGTCTTACTACTCTGCTTGCTTAACCCCTGAAGTGCTGGATTGCCATAACGTTGCTGAACTCTGCCTGTCTGACTACTCTGCTTGCTTAACCCCTAAAGTACTGGATTGCGATAACGTTGCTGAACTCTGCCTGTCTGACTACGCTGCTTGCTTAACCCCTAAAGTACTGGATTGCCATAACGTTGCTGAACTCTGCCTGTCTGACTACTGTGCTTGCTTAACCCCTAAAGTACTGGATTGCTATACTGTTGCTGAACTCTGCCTGTCTGACCACTCTGCCTGCCTGACCATTCTATTGGTTTATCCCTGAACTGGTATATTACTGGATTTCCTTTGTTGCTGACTCCTGCCTGTTTCCAGTCCTTCTATTGGTTTATCCCTGAACTGCCATACTGTTGGATTTTCTTCCTATTGCCGCTAAAGACTACCCTGCCTGCTGTGAGTACCGCTTACCTCATTTTACAAACTTTCTCTGCTCTGGGATATTTCCTATCTTTTTAGCTTGATGCCGGGATAAGAAGACTAATGGCCAAGTTTGATCTGATAGTGGAATATCCCAGGAGCATTACAGACTGCATTTAGTCCCACTGATCAATAGGACCTATTCTGCATTTGTAGGAATGGAGCTGTGGTTTGCGACTATTGCCTCTTACTTTCTCACACTGCAGGGACGTGGTAGCTCTCTCAGTATGCTGCTGACTCCATAGCTTCCAGGCTCCGCCCCCTACTTTTTTAATTTCCAGGAGTGTGACTATTTTGTTATTTTCTACATGTTAGCTGCATACTCAGCTGCTTTAAGGCTGCACCCCATAGCAGTGTACATGACCGATGATTGCTCTCTCACTTCTGCTCTGTCTGTAAGGCAGTGTGAGGGCTTGGAAACGGCGTTCTGTAGGAGTTTGCTCCTACTGGCTACCAGAATGATCTCATTTACTTCTGGTGCTAGACAGACAGATAAATATTTCTGCAACCTCCCTCTATTAATCTGAGATGTACCCACACTAGTAGAGATGAGTACATGGGCAAAGTGCACATTTGCCATGCCTGTGAAGCCCACCTTCAGATGTATGTTAATTAAGGCTGTTTTTTTACCTGAAAATAAGTTTATTAAAATCTGTTTAAATTTATACTGAAACTAATACTGCAGAATTGTTTTTGTACTTCCTAGTGTGTGTGTATATATATATATATATATATATTAAAATAAAAATAACTTTTTTTTCTATGTAAAAAAACATTGGAATTTAAAGTATGTCTATTTAAAACACATTAAAATGAATAAAAATGATATTGCATATTTAAAGGTATTTGACTGTGAAGGGCCCAAAAGTATATACAGTATATATGTGTGTGTATTTAGATAAGTGTATACATGTGTATATATCTAAATATGTATAAATAAACATGTATATGCTTTAGGGCTGCAACTAACAATTATTTTCATAATCGATAAGTTGGCCGATTATTTTTTCAATTATTCGATTAATTGGATCACAATCTACTAAAAGAACAATCAGAATAATTGTAATAGTGACTAGAATATTCATTCAAATAATAAACTACTATTCTTCATCTGCAACACTGAATGTTTCTCTTTCCTACAACTGGTCTGTTACAGGCCCATTTGAGGAGGATCCAATACGCTTGTAGATGTGTGCCTATATATATAATTGGGTTACACCTCTTGCTTTAAAGTGAATGTACACGTGAGCATACTCACTCAAGTCATAGGATAGAATTAAAAAAATAATAAGACTTTCATTCATGAAATTTGTACTATATACTGATCTTCTGAGATTTTTACCTTTTAATGCTATAATGATAAGCGCCGTTCCTCTGCCTGCCATATTGCTCAATTGATTGACATATGGCGAATCTGCAATCATTCCCCCCCAGGGGCGTGACGTTTGTGCAAAGGGGCTGAACGCCAAGGGGGGAAACAACGATTAGTCAGATTTCATCAACTGTCAATCAATTGTGCAATTTGGCGGGCGGAGGAACGTCCCTTATCGTTATAGCATTAAAAGGTAAAAATCTCAGAAGATCAGTATATACTACAAATTTGATGAATGAAAGGCTCACTCATTTTTTAAATTATATCCTATGACTTGAGCGAGTATGCTCAAGTTTACATTTACTTTAATATTTAGTTTTCTTTAATAAAAACTATTTCAGTAATCTGTTCACATGTACTGCAACTAAGAAAAGATATATGTAGGCTTTACATTTAAAAGATTGGACAATGCAATAAATGTCTTTAGCTTTTTATCTTGCAGTACACTATGCACAGGTCACGCTATCCCCCTGAATACACAGGTATTTTGTATTCATGTCTTAATACTAGCATTGCCATAACTTTCTGTTAAAGGGGTATTCTCAATTTGCACAATGTTATGAGTTTATTGCTCTTCATTTGAAACGTATGTGTCCCAGAAGCTGCTCACAAATGCATTAAAAGTACAGTAACATTGGTTTTCATGTTACAGAATTCTGCATTCTATGGCCTAGATTTAGAGTTGGGCGGTAGCCGTGAAAACCAGCGTTAGAGGCTCCTAACGCTGGTTTTAGGCTACCTCCGGTATTTGGAGTCATTAAAAAAAGGGTCTAACGCTCACTTTTCAGCCGCGACTTTTCCATACCGCAGATCCCCTTACGTAAATTGCGTATCCTATCTTTTCAATGGGATTTTTCTAACTCCGGTATTTAGAGTCGTGTCTGAAGTGAGCGTTAGACATCTAACGACAAAACTCCAGCCGCAGGAAAAAAGTCAGTAGTTAAGAGCTTTCTGGGCTAACGCCGGTTCATAAAGCTCTTAACTACTGTACTCTAAAGTACACTAACACCCATAAATTACCTATGTACCCCTAAACCGAGGTCCCCCCACATCGCCGCAACTCGATTAAATTTTTTTAACCCCTAATCTGCCGACCGCCACCTACGTTATACTTATGTACCCCTAATCTGCTGCCCCTAACACCGCCGACCCCTATATTATATTTATTAACCCCTAACCTGCCCCCCACAACGTCGCAGCCAGTTACCTACAATAATTAACCCCTAATCTGCCGACCGCAAAGCGCCGCCACCTACGTTATACTTATGTACCCCTAATCTGCTGCCCCTAACACCGCCGACCCCTATATTATATTTATTAACCCCTAATCTGCCCCCCTCAACGTCGCCTCCACCTGCCTACACTTATTAACCCCTAATCTGCAGAGCGGACCGCACTGCTATTATTATAAAGTTATTAACCCCTAATCCGCCTCACTAACCCTATAATAAATAGTATTAACCCCTAATCTGCCCTCCCTAACATCGCCGACACCTAACTTCAATTATTAACCCCTAATCTGCCGACTGGAGCTCACCGCTATTCTAATAAATGTATTAACCCCTAAAGCTAAGTCTAACCCTAACACTAACACCCCCCTAAATTAAATATAATTTTAATCTAACGAAATTAATTAACTCTTATTAAATAAATTATTCCTATTTAAAGCTAAATACTTACCTGTAAAATAAATCCTAATATAGCTACAATATAAATTATAATTATATTATAGCTATTTTAGGATTAATATTTATTTTACAGGTAACTTTGTATTTATTTTAACCAGGTACAATAGCTATTAAATAGTTAAGAACTATTTAATAGCTAAAATAGTTAAAATAATTACAAAATTACCTGTAAAATAAATCCTAACCTAAGTTCCAATTAAACCTAACACTACACTATCAATAAATTAATTAAATAAAATACCTATAATTATCTACAATTAAACCTAACACTACACTATCAATAAATAAATTAAATACAATACCTACAAATAACTACAATGAAATAAACTATCTAAAGTACAAAAAATAAAAAAGAACTAAGTTACAAAAAATAAAAAAATATTTACAAACATAAGAAAAATATTACAACAATTTTAAACTAATTACACCTACTCTAAGCCCCCTAATAAAATAACAAAGCCCCCCAAAATAAAAAAATGCCCTACCCTATTCTAAATTACTAAAGTTCAAAGCTCTTTTACCTTACCAGCCCTGAACAGGGCCCTTTGCGGGGCATGCCCCAAGAAGTTCAGCTCTTTTGCCTGTAAAAAAAACATACAATACCCCCCCAACATTACAACCCACCACCCACATACCCCTAATCTAACCCAAACCCCCCTTAAATAAACCTAACACTAAGCCCCTGAAGATCTTCCTACCTTATCTTCACCATACCAGGTTCACCGATCGATCCAGAAGAGCTCCTCCGATGTCCTGATCCAAGCCCAAGCGGGGGGCTGAAGAGGTCCATGATCCGGCTGAAGTCTTCATCCAAGCGGGGCAGAAGAGGTCTTCCATCCGATTGAAGTCTTCATCCAAGCGGGATCTTCTATGGTCATCCATCCGGAGCGGAGCGTCAGAATCCTGAAGACCTCCGACGCGGAACATCCATCCTGGCCGATGACTGAACGACGAATGACGGTTCCTTTAAATGACATCATCCAAGATGGCGTCCCTCGAATTCCGATTGGCTGATAGAATTCTATCAGCCAATCGGAATTAAGGTAGGAATATTCTGATTGGCTGATGGAATCAGCCAATCAAAATCAAGTTCAATCCAATTGGCTGATTGGACCTAGAGTAGGTGAATCAGCCAATCAAAATCAAGTTCAATCCAATTGGCTGATTGGATCAGCCAATCTGATTGAACTTGATTCTGATTGGCTGATGGAATCAGCCAATCAGAATATTCCTACCTTAATTCCGATTGGCTGATAGAATCCTATCAGCCAATCGGAATTCGAGGGACGCCATCTTGGATGACGTCATTTAAAGGAACCGTCATTCGTCGTTCAGTCGTCGGCCAGGATGAATGTTCCGCATCGGAGGTCTTCAGGATCCTGCCGCTCCGCTCCGGATGGATGACAATAGAAGATCCCGCTTGGATGAAGACTTCAATCGGATGGAAGACCTCTTCTGCCCCGCTTGGATGAAGACTTCAGCCGGATCATGGACCTCTTCAGCCCCCCGCTTGGGCTTGGATCAGGACATCGGAGGAGCTCTTCTGGATCGATCGGTGAACCTGGTATGGTGAAGATAAGGTAGGAAGATCTTCAGGGGCTTAGTGTTAGGTTTATTTAAGGGGGGTTTGGGTTAGATTAGGGGTATGTGGGTGGTGGGTTGTAATGTTGGGGGGGGTATTGTATGTTTTTTTTTACAGGCAAAAGAGCCGAACTTCTTGGGGCATGCCCCGCAAAGGGCCCTGTTCAGGGCTGGTAAGGTAAAAGAGCTTTGAACTTTAGTAATTTAGAATAGGGTAGGGCATTTTTTTATTTTGGGGGGCTTTGTTATTTTATTAGGGGGCTTAGAGTAGGTGTAATTAGTTTAAAATTGTTGTAATATTTTTCTTATGTTTGTAAATATTTTTTTATTTTTTGTAACTTAGTTCTTTTTTATTTTTTGTACTTTAGATAGTTTATTTCATTGTAGTTATTTGTAGGTATTGTATTTAATTTATTTATTGATAGTGTAGTGTTAGGTTTAATTGTAGATAATTATAGGTATTTTATTTAATTAATTTATTGATAGTGTAGTGTTAGGTTTAATTGGAACTTAGGTTAGGATTTATTTTACAGGTAATTTTGTAATTATTTTAACCATTTTAGCTATTAAATAGTTCTTAACTATTTAATAGCTATTGTACCTGGTTAAAATAAATACAAAGTTACCTGTAAAATAAATATTAATCCTAAAATAGCTATAATATAATTATAATTTATATTGTAGCTATATTAGGATTTATTTTACAGGTAAGTATTTAGCTTTAAATAGGAATAATTTATTTAATAAGAGTTAATTAATTTCGTTAGATTAAAATTATATTTAATTTAGGGGGGTGTTAGTGTTAGACTTAACTTTAGGGGTTAATACATTTATTAGAATAGCGGTGAGCTCCAGTCGGCAGATTAGGGGTTAATAATTGAAGTTAGGTGTCGGCGATGTTAGGGAGGGCAGATTAGGGGTTAATACTATTTATTATAGGGTTAGTGAGGCGGATTAGGGGTTAATAACTTTATTATAGTAGCGCTCAGGTCCGCTCGGCAGATTAGGGGTTAATAAATGTAGGCAGGTGGAGGCGACGTTGTGGGGGGCAGATTAGGGGTTAATAAATATAATATAGCGGTCGGCGATGTTAGGGCAGCAGATTAGGGGTACATAGGGATAATGTAAGTAGCGGCGGTTTACGGAGCGGCAGATTAGGGGTTAATAATAATATGCAGGGGTCAGCGATAGCGGGGGCGGCAGATTAGGGGTTAATAAGTGTAAGGTTAGGGGTGTTTAGACTCGGGGTACAGGTTAGAGTGTTAGGTGCAGACGTAGGAAGTGTTTCCGCATAGCAAACAATGGGGCTGCGTTAGGAGCTGAACGCGGCTTTTTTGCAGGTGTTTTTTTTCAGCTCAAACAGCACCATTGTTTCCTATGGGGGAATCGTGCACGAGCACGTTTTGGAGGCTGGACGCGTCCGTAAGCAACTCTGGTATCGAGAGTTGAAGCTGCGTTAAATATGCTCTACGCTCCTTTTTTGGAGCCTAACGCAGCCTTTATGTGGACTCTCAATACCAGAGTTATTTTTATGGTGCGGCCAGAAAAAAGCCGGCTTTAGCTTTTCGGGTTGTTACCGACAAAACTCTAAATCTAGCCGTATGTGAAGAATTATGTAACATACGAGTGGCCTTTTGTTTAACTTTGTTCATGTAAATAAGTAATTTGGGACTATAATTACCTGCTGTCCAAAGCAGTCCTCTTCTGCCTGCCAGTTTTTCAAATAGTGCTTCACATGCTCACTGTCTAATCACAGTGAGCTCCGTGGCATCATTCAACTGCATGTAGCATGCTCCTGCACTAGGTGAAAGTCGAACAAAAGGCCACTCGCATGTTACATAATTCTAGCACCAGTTCCCTAAGTCTTACTTCCTCATTCTGTGGTTTACCTCTTTGGTGTGCTGTGCAGCGCCGTATTTGTTCTCATTCAGTAATGGCGTGTTCTCCCCATCTTCCTCGTGTTCCCATCCTGACCACGACACTTTCTTAGTTACATTAGCTATGATTCGGTGAGCCCTGGGTCTCCAAACCGGCTTCTCCTGGCTGCTCGTGTCCCTTTTATGTACATGTGATACGTAGCTAGTGTGAGTCACATGACACAAGTGCATGCAGGGAACTGTAGTACTGCATTTTTATGTTATCGCTTTTGGCAAACCCCAATTTATGGAAGAGCTGCTGTGTGAAGTATATGAAGTGCTATTGCTGTGCACAGTGCAGACCAACTAATCTACCACCAACTAATCGATAATAAGAATCGTTGACAATTTTCATTATCGATTATTATTGATTTTATCGATTAGTTGTTTCAGCCCTAATACACTTATATACACACACAGACACACATATATATATGTATATATATAGTTTAATATATACAATTGGGAGAAAAACAATCAGAAACCTTAAGACCAAGGTATAATATCTGATATATATAGATAGACCAAGATCACAGAGACTGATCTTAGGCTAGGTGCAGACCCCTTATATTTATATAAATTCAGAATATTTTTTATAGAGAAAAAATATGTATTCACACAGCAGAGCTATATGAGATGCTGTGTTAAAGATAGGGGATTGCAGCACTCAAAAATAACTTATTCTAAATCCAATATGTGGATAAAACAGGCTGATGTATTGTATCAAACAATGAAACACAGACACACTTCGGCTCAAATAGCATGCAATGCATTTATTGCTGAAACCACATACTAAACGATCAAGGATGTTAATACTAATGCCACTGCAGTGGATGGCCTAAACCAAAATAAACCTAATACAGCAGTATATAAAGAGACCACAGATGGATATATAGTGCTAATAAACACATAAATGACCTTGGCAACACTTATAAAATTTAGGCTGTGAATCAGAAAGGCAAATAAAGTTCTTAAAGCAAAAAGTCCCAGATATGCTGACTTCTTTCCTTTATAAATTATCTTTACTGAGAAAATTGCAGCCGTAGTGATCACAGATGAATATTAAATGCCGTAATCAGGGAAAGCTAACAAGATTGAGGTGAGAGCATCCTCCTTATCAGCTATCCCAGGTTATTTGGGTTTGTATATTAAAGGCTCATAAATCCAGAGTGGCAAGATATTGTAAGCAAGACATACAACCTTAATCGAGTTGTGGTAGATTCAAGCAGCAGAATCCGGGTATACAAGGCTTCTCTTTAAAGGCATAGCAGGTAATGGACCGGTATCACACCTCTGACATCCAGTCTCACCCAAAGCATTCCGTCTTGTTCCTAGCTCCGTGACATACAGGTTGAGCTTGAGACACACTTGGGACTTAACTGACTTTCCTCGCCTCTGCCAAATTTCCTCCGGACTTTTTCGTATGTATCACCGTAAGCTTTCTACAGGTGCTTACATTTGCTGCATAACTTTAAATGACTCTGTCAACGCGCATTTCGCCCCACAATGCTTTTCATTCGGGGCTTCTTCAGGACTGTTGGTCACCATGTAGCATTTCGTCTTTTATTCGTTGCCTTACTTTTGAGGGAGTGGCTGGGGTGTGTATTCACTATCCAATCATGCAAGTTGCAATTGTTAAACCCCTCTGATATCGTTACTTAGTTTCCATTCTCTTTCAAAATTACAATTTATTATATGAAAAAAGGCAAGAATAATAAGTATAAATTAGCGCAACAAAAGCATTGCAATACCAAAAAGCCAAACTGTGCTGAGCTTCAATGAACCATTGCTAAACAACATATGAGACATATCTTTAATAGATTCCCATATATCGATAGACAGTTGAGAATAAGATAAAAATCTATGTGCAAGCATTATCCTACCAAAAAACATTACCTCCCTAATTTTTAGGATAATTTTCAAGTAGTTACATATTTAAATTGCTTATATTTGTTTGTAAAGTCCACGACACACAGACTCTATTTTAAATCTATATTTCGCAAAGTCCACAAAATAGGAATGATTGGAAGCCAATATATAGATTAAAGAAAATAAATTTCACCTAGAAATCTATATATTTTTTCCATTTTGAAACCTAGGATTGATTTGAGACCATTGTATTTAACATAACCTAATTGATCAAAATGAAGGATATTCAGCCCAAAAAGGACCCATATTCAATTCTTTCATTTAGACCAAGAGCGGACATTGTTTTAAGTACATAAGTCCATCTTGCTTCCTTTTTTAAAAGACATTTATTATTGTCTCCTCCTCTTCCATTTGTTATCCCTTGATCAATTCCTGCGAATTTTAAAGAAATAGTACTACTATTGTGGGTATCTCTAAATGCCGAGCTACACTCGTATCTCTTTCATAGAGAATATCGTCCCTATGCTCCTGTACCCTGTCCTTGAACATTCATTTCGTTTTTCCAACATAGAACAGGGGACAGGAGCATTGCAGAAGATATACTACTCCAACAGTATTGCAATTTGAGAAACATCTAATCTCAACTTGTTTCTCAGTATTTGCTGAAAAGGATTTTTTATCCACATATTGGATTTAGAATAAGTTATTTTTGAGTGCTGCAATCCCCTATCTTTAATACAGCATCTCATATAGCTCTGCTGTGTGAATACATATTTTTTCTCTATAAAAAATATTCTGAATTTATATGTGTATATATATATATATATATATATATATATATATAAAAAACATACATACACATATTTAGACGTATCTATATACATTGCAGCCCTTAGAAATAGGAATGCAAGGGTACCCCTATATAAAATGGGTACCTTGCATTCACTATTCAGTGTGAGGCTGGTGACCGCATGAAGAGGACCTCCGTGTTGAATGTCTGAAGAGGACCTCCGACATCGCCATCACTGCTGACCTCGCCGCCGACACCGGGATGAAGTTAGAAGATGGACTTCCACCAGGATGAAGATGGAAGAAGATGGACCTGCGATGAAGATGGAACACTGCCGGGATGAAGATGGAGCACCGCCCATCATCATTGGTGAGTACCAGCTTTGGGTTTAGTGTAACTTTTTTTTTCTTTTGGGGTTAGATAAGGATTTTTATTGTTTTGAGTGCAAAAGAGCTGAATGCCCTTTTAAGGGCAATGCCCATCCAAAAGCCCTTTTCGAGGCAATGGGTAATTTAGTTTTTTTAGTTAGTTTTTATTTTGAGGGTTGGGGGTTTGTAATGTTAGGGGGTTAGTTTTTTTTTAAGCAAAAGAACTGATCGCTTTAGGGCAATGCCCTACAAAAGGCCCTTTTAAGGGCTATTGGTAGTTTATTTTTAGAATATTTTTTTAAGGGGTATAAGAATAGGATAAGAAAAAAATATTTTTGGTAATTTCTGTAATGTTAGTTTTTATTTTTTGAAATTTTAGTTTATTTATCTTTTGTAATTATATATTTTTTTAAATGTTTCTGTAATGGTAGTTTTTTTTAAATGTTTTTATGTAATGGTAGGTTTTTTTGTGTAATGGTAGTTTTTTTTTTTTTTAAGGTAAGATTAGGTTTTTATTAAATTTTACAGTAAGTTTTTTTTTTTAATTTTAAGGTAGTTAGGATTTTTTTCTAGTTAATTTAGTAGTATTTTAATTTGGGTAAAGTTAGGGGATATTAGGTTAGGGGGTTTGGTTATTAGTTTATAACTTTGCGATGTGGGGTATGGTAGTTTAGAGGTTAATAGTTTATTTAGTTACTGTGATGTGGGGGATAGCGGTTTAGGGGTTAATAGTTTATTTAGGTACTTTGCTATGTGGGGGATGGCAGTTTAGGGGTTAATCGTTTATTTAGTTAATGCGATGTGGGTGGGTGGCGGTTTAGGGGTTAATAGTTTATTTTTGGTTATAAGTGTACTTTGTAATGTATTTTTGATGTGTTTTGTGACACTTTTTAAATTCGGTAAACAGTTTACCACAGCTCTTAGATAGCGGAAAGGATTGAAGTGTTAGAGGCAATTGTAATAGTGCAAACACGATTTTGCTGAACTTGTAATATCAGCGAATTGAAAATGGATCCTGAAATTGCAATTGCACTAACGCAAAACCGTTTGCACCACACTTTGTAATTTAGCCCAAAGTTAACTGTTGCTGTAGGATTCGCTTCAATGTTTGGGGTGCAATGTTATGGTCTGCAAAGAGTTTCCAAAGAAACTGGGAGAGCTAATTGTTGAAAAGTACCAATCAGGTCAGGGATATAAAGAATATGCAAAAAACAAAAAGAGGAGTCCCGGATCCAAAGTTAAAACTTCAAAAATTATTTAATGGTCATCCAAAAATTAAAACGAAAAACACACAAACAGACTTAACAACAGGACAAGGATAGGCAGACAGGTCCTACGCGTTTCGGCTATGAAGCTGTAATCATAGACACTAATAGTCTGGGCACTCTTTAAAAAGGGAATGCTAAAATGTAATTAGTTAATGGGTATACACACCCCATCAACTTAACCCTTTGCATACCACTTGATTTTAAATTTACAATTAAAGATGACAAGACATAGTAGCTGATAAAGAACAAAAAAGTCAAATAAGCAAATGGACATTGATGTCAATAGTCACACATTATAATTCATGCATTGGTGCATTCATTTATTTGAATTTTTAAAAGAATATCATATATAAAAGAATATCAAAGGCATAAAGATTGTCCTCCAAAGTTGATGAGAGGACAAGGAGAAAAGCTTATCAGGGAGGCTACCAAGAGGCCAACAGCAACACTAAAGGAGCTACAGGAATTTCTGTCAGGTACCAGTTATTCCTTGCATGTGACTACCATATCTCTTTATCTGCATGTCAGGGCCATCTAGTAGTTTTTTATTTATTTAAAATGTTCCTAATTATTAACTATTGTTCTTTTCTCTCTGGATTTTTGTTTGTTGGAAGATCACATTACAGATGGAAAAAGTCTGACATTGTTATTATTTCTGTCTTTACATTTCAAAACTTGCAATTTCATAACTGTAAGTATTTGCGCACATAAATACATATACATACCCTTCACAGTCCAACACCTTAATCGGTGTAAGTGCTCAACAGCAAACAGCACTAATATTTTTGTGCTCCACTTGTAATCGGGGCCATATTTGGTTTTCAAGATATTGCCTACATTTTAAATATTTTAAGTTCATTACAGTATATATATATATATATATATATATATATATATAATACAATATATGTTTGATATATAAAACATAAAATAAAATGTCAAATAAAAATATTTAAAAATATTGTAATATAATAATATAAAAACAATGCAAAATACAAAGGCTATTGTGAATAATAAAAAATATTGAGTACATTTTCTTGTAGTAAAATGAAGCATGTTCATTGGGGAGAGTGTCCAAAGCAATTAGACCTAATGCTTGTCGTTTAGTATAGTGCATCTTGCTGAGCCAACTGCAGTACAATATATAGCACAGTTAAATTCAGTTGTGGAAAACTTATGGTATCAGTGTGAGTTTGTCTTGAAGCCGTCTAATTGGTTTGCAACAAGCTGGGACTTATCACTCATACATTCGAGTATCAACGGTCTTGATAAACACTAGTTTTTTGTATGAAATCCAACAACATAACAATACCTTATACTTAAGCTAAGTTTTCTATTTTGCTGACTATTTTGGCCTGGTTTCTAGAATGTCATTATTTTGAGATTTTACTGGTCAAAATCCTGGCACCAAAGATACTTGGAACAGTGGGCAATAGGGAAAATGTGTATTGAATCATCATTAGATAACAGTGCTCTAATGTGCCACATCAGACTGCTATCAGATAATATTATTCTAATAAGCTTTAGAGAACGAGCCTCAGGCAACATAGCTGTGCGCAGAGAACACATAAACCATTAGCACAGAATATCTTGTGGGTGACCCAAATCATTAGTGCTCAGTTATTTCATTGTAAAGAGTAACATTTCAGCTACTAACAGTAAAATTATACTAAATAAGGAGGGGGTGCATTTCATAGAAATAAACTTCAGAATTACACATTCTAAACTTACATACAATCAAGTGTTTCTAATTATACGCTATAATTATGCACTAGATTCGTATTTAAAAGTCAGCAAAAACAAAAAAAAAACAAATAAACCCCACAAACCCTTACATATACAAGCAAAAATGAATCACTATAACTTGTAGGCTGATTGTAAACAGAACTTACTAAATATTGTAATTAAAGTGAAATAATGTATGGTTAAAAGTAATAGCAGGACCAGTGATTCAGTAGTAACATAAAATCCTCTCAAATCCTCCATTCAGATCTGAGGCCCGATCCAATATGCAGCGTCAAACACAAAAGCCGGCGACGCCAAATTTTGCGCTGGTTTGGTATCACATATATGGCGTAACAGAGAAGTTACGCTCGTATATTTCACCCTTCGGCCGTAGTTTTTTGGCCCATAGAGTGATATACCAATATACAGCATAAGGACTTACGTGGCGAAAATGGAGAAATCTTACTCCATTTTCACCTCGCCACAAAATGCAGGCGTAGTAAGCCTTAAGATGAATATTGGAGCCCCGTAACTCCCAAAACTACCTGCAAAAGAAAACCTAACACCTAACGCATGCACAATGTCTATCTACCTGTCAACCGCAACCCCCCGCCGCAATCCTTAATAAAGTGTTTAACCCCTAAACCGCCGCTCCTGGACCCCGCTGCCACCTACATTATATGTATTACCCCCTAATCTGATCCCCCTACACCGCCGCCAGCTATATTAAATGTATTACCCCCTAATCTGATCCCCCTACACCGCTGCCAGCTATATTAAATGTATTACCCCCTAATCTGATCCGCCTACACCGCAACCAGCTACATTAAATGTATTACCCCCTAATATAATCCCCCTACACCGCCGCCAGCTACATTAAATGTATTACCCCCTAATATGATTCCCCTATACCGCCGCCAGCTATATTAAATTTATAAACCCCTAATCTGAGCCCCCTACACCGCCGCCACCTATATTAAATTTATTAACCCCTAATCTTAGATTAGGGGGTAATATAGTTAATGTAGGTGGCGGCGGTGTAGGGGGGTCAGATAAGGGGGTAATATAGTTAATGTAGGTGGAGGCGGTGTAGGGGGGTCAGATTAGGGGGTAATATAGTTAATGTAGGTGGCGGCGGTGTAGGGGATCAGATTAGGGGGTAATATATTTAATATAGGTGGCGGCGGTGTAGGGGGCTCAGATTAGGGGTTAATACATACAATATAGGTGGCGGCGGGGTCCAGGAGCGGCGGTTTAGGGGTTAATACATTTATTGTAAGGAATGAGAGGGGGGATTGCGGATATAGGGGTATACGTGTCGGGTTATTTTTGGGAGACGTGTTAGACAGTAACGGGAGATTTTACACTTTAGTCAGTTTTTTTAGGCGGTGGCAGTTTCTAAAGTGCCGTAAATCACTGGCGACTCCAGAAATTTGTACTTACGCTTATTTCTGGACATCGCTAGTTTGTCCGACTTACGGCACTTTAGGAACTGTCGGAGCCGTATATACGTGATAGGTCGATGTGTGTGGTGAAACTACGGGCGGCGTAGGTTTCCACGCTTGCGCCGAAACCTGCGCCGTATATCGGGCCACTGGTACTGAAATTTCTAGGTTTTATATATATATATATATACAGTATATACTTTTTCATTTAGTGACTAAGTAAAACTACTAGCCATAAATTATGTAAAGGGACATGATACTCAGCATACATTCTCCTCTATCTCTGATGCAACTGTGAGAAAACATAATTTATGTAAGAACTTACCTGATAAATTCATTTCTTTCATATTGGCAAGAGTCCATGAGCTAGTGGCGTATGGGATATACAATCCTACCAGGAGGGGCAAAGTTTCCCAAACCTCAAAATGCCTATAAATACACCCCTCACCACACCCATAATTCAGTTTAACGAATAGCCAAGCAGTGGGGTGATAAAGAAAGGAGTAAAAAGCATCAACAAAGGAATTTGGAAATAATTGTGCTTTATACAAAAAAATCATAACCACCATAAAAAGGGTGGGCCTCATGGACTCTTGCCAATATGAAAGAAATTAATTTATCAGGTAAGTTCTTACATAAATTATGTTTTCTTTCATGTAATTGGCAAGAGTCCATGAGCTAGTGACGTATGGGATAGCAATACCCAAGATGTGGAACTCCACGCAAGAGTCACTAGAGAGGGAGGGATAAAAATAAAAACAGCAAGTTTCCGATGAAAAAAATTAATCTAAAACCCAAAAAATAAATTTATTCTCATAAATGAAAGAAAAAACTTAAATCAAAAGCAGAAGAATCAAACTGAAACAGCTGCCTGAAGAACTTTTCTACCAAAACTGCTTCTGGAGAAGCAAATACATCAAAACAGTAGAATTTAGTAAATGTATGCAAAGAGGACCAAGTTGCCGCTTTGCAAATTTGATCAACTGAAGCTTCATTCTTAAAGGCCCACGAAGTGGAGACTGATCTAGTAGAATGAGCTGTAATCCTCTGAGGCAGGGCCTGACCCGACTCCAAATAAGCTTGATGAATCAAAAGTTTCCACCAAGAAGCCAAGGAAATAGCAGAAGCCTTCTGACCTTTCCTAGGACCAGAAAATAAAACAAATAGACTGGAAGTCTTCCTTTAGTAGCTTCCACATAATATTTCAAAGCTCTTACCACATCCAAAGAATGTAAGGATCTTTCCAAAGAATTCTTAGGATTAGGACACAAGGAAGGGACAACAATTTATCTACTAATATTGTTAGAATTCACAACCTTAGGTAAAAATTGAAAAGAAGTCTGCAAAACTGCCTTATCCTGATGAAAGATCAGAAAAGGAGACTCACAAGAAAGAGCAGATAGCTCAGAAACTCTTCTAGCAGAAGAGATAGCCAAAAGGAACAACACTTTCCAAGAAAGTAGTTTAATGTCCAAAGAATGCATAGGCTCAAATGGAGGAACCTGTAATGCCTTCAAAACCAAATTAAGACTCCAAGGAGGAGAAATTGATTTAATGACAAGCTTAATACGAACTAAAGCCTGTACAAAACAGTGAATATCAGGAAGTATAGCAATCTTTCTGTGAAATAAAACAGAAAGAGTAGAGATTGTCCCTTTAAGGAACTTGCAGACAAATCCTTATCCAAACCATCCTGAAGAAACTGTAAAATTCTAGGAATTCTAAAAGAATGCCAAGATAATTTATGAGAAGAACACCATGAAATGTAAGTCTTCCAAACTCTATAATAAATCTTTCTAGAGACAGATTTACGAGCTTGTAACATAGTATTAATCACTGAGTCAGAGAAACCTCTATGACTTAGTACTAAGCGTTCAATTTCCATACCTTCAAATTTAATGATTTGAGATCCTGATGGAAAAACGGACCTTGAGACAGTAGGTCCGGCCTTAACCGAAGTGGCCAAGGCTGGCAACTGGACACCCGAACCAGATCCGCATACCAAAACCTGTGTGGCCATGCTGGAGCCACCAGCAACACAAACGATTGTTCCATGATGATTTTGGAGATCACTCTTGGAAGGAGAACTAGAGGTGGGAAAATGTAAGCAGGATGATAACACCAAGGAAGTGTTAGCGCATCCACTGCCTCTGCCTGAACATCCCTGGACCTGGACAGGTATCTGGGAAGTTTCTTGTTTAGATGAGAAGCCATGAGATCTATCTCTGGAAGACCCCACAACTGAACAATCTGAGAAAACACATCTGGATGGAGAGACCACTCCCCTGGATGTAAAGTCTGACGGCTGAGATAATCCGCCTCCCAATTGTCTACACCTGGGATATGCACCACAGAGATTAGACAAGAGCTGGATTCCGCCCAAGCAAGTATCCGAGATACTTCTTTCATAGCTTGGGGACTGTGAGTCCCACCCTGATGATTGACATATGCCACTGTTGTGATATTGTCTGTCTGAAAACAAATGAACGGTTCTCTCTTTAACAGAGGCAAAAACTGAAGAGCTCTGAGAATTGCACAGAGTTCTAAAATATTTATTGGGATTTCCAAACCCCTTGTGCTGTCAGAGAACCCCAAACAGCTCCCCAACCTGAAAGACTCGCATCTGTTGTGATCACAGTCCAGGTTGGTCGAAAAAAAGAAGCCCCTTGAACTAAACGATGGTGATCTATCCACCACGTCAGAGAGTGTCGAACATTTGGATTTAAGGATATTAATTGTGATATCTTTGTATAATCCCTGCACCATTGGTTCCGCATACAAAGCTGTAGAGGTCTCATGTGAAAACGAGCAAAGGGGATCGCGTCCGATGCTGCAGTCATGAGACCTAAAACTTCCATGCACATAGCCACTGAAGGGAATGACTGAGACTGAAGGTGCTGGCAGGCTGCAACCAATTTTAAACGTCTCTTGTCTGTTAGAGACAGAGTCATGGACACTGAATCTATCTGGAAGCCTAAAAAGGTGACCCTTGTCTGATGAATCAAGAAACTTTTTGGTAAATTGATCCTCCAACCATGTTTCCGAAGAAACAACACTAGTTGATTTGTGTGAGATTCTGCAGAACGTAAAGACTGAGCTAGTACCAAGATATCGCCCAAATAAGGAAACACCGCAATACCCTGTTCTCTGATTACAGAGAGTAGGGCACCTAGAACCTTTGAAAAGATTATTGGAGCTGTTGATAGGCCAAATGGAAGAGCAACAAATTGGTAATGCTTGTCTAGAAAAGAGAATCTCAGGAACTGATAATGTTCTGAATGAATCGGAATATGAAGGTATGCATCCTGCAAGTCTATTGTGGACATATAATGTCCTTTCTGAACAAAAGGCAGAAAAGTTCTTATAGTCACCATCTTGAAAGTTGGTACTTTTACATAACAATTCAAAATTTTCAGATCCAGAACTGGTCTGAATAAATTGTCCTTGGGACAATGAATAGATTTGAATAAAACCCCAAATCCTGTTCCTGAAAAGGAACTGGCATGATTACCCCTGAAGACTCCAGGTCTGAAACACACTTCAGGAAAGCCTAAGCTTTTACTGGATTTGCTGGGATACGTGAGAGAAAACATCTTCTCACAGGAGGTCTTACTCTGAATCCTATTCAGTACCCTTGAGAGACAATGCTCTGAATCCATTGATTTTGGACAGAATTTATCCAAATATCCTTGAAAAACCTTAATCTGCCCCCTACCAGCTGAGCTGGAATGAGGGCTGCACCTTCATGCAGACTTAGGGGCTGACTTTGGTTTCTTAAATGGCTTGGATGTATTCCAATTTGAGGAAGGCTTCCAATTGGAAACAGATTCCTTGGGGGAAGGATTGAGTTTTTGTTCCTTATTTTGACAAAAGGAACGAAAACGGTTAGAAGTCTTAGATTTACCCTTAGGGTTTTTATCCTGAGGTAGAAAATCTCCCTTTCCCCCAGTGACAGTTGAAATAATAGAATCCAACTGAGAACCAAATAAATTATTACCTTGGAAAGAAAGAGATAGTAATCTAGATTTAGATGTCATATCAGCATTCCAAGATTTAAGCCACAAAGCTCTTCTAGCTAATACAGCTAAAGACATGGATCTAACATCAATTTTGATAATATCAAAAATGGCATCACAAATAAAATGATTAGCATATTGCAGTAAGCGAATAATACTAGATATGTCAGAATCCAATTCTTGTTGTGCTAAATTCACCAACCAGAAAGTTGATGCAGCTGCAACATCAGCCAAAGAAATTGCAGGTCTGAGAAGATGACCTGAATATAAATAGGCTTTCCTTAGATAAGATTCAAGCTTCCTATCTGAAGGATCTTTAAAGGAAGTACTATCGTCCATAGGAATAGTGGTACGTTTAACAAGAGTCGAAATAGCCCCATCAACTTTGGGGATTTTTTCCCAAAACTCTATAGAATTTGCTGGTAAAGGATACAATTTTTTAAACCTTGAAGAAGGAATAAAAGAAGTACCTGGCTTATTCCATTCCTTAGAAATCATATCAGAAATAGCCTCAGGAATAGGAAAAACCCCTGGAGAAACCACAGGAGGTTTAAAAACAGCATTTAAATGTTTATTAGACTGAACGTCAAGAGGATTGGTTACCTCAATATCAAAAGTAATTAACACTTCTTTTAATAAAGAACGCATATACTCTATTTTAAATAAATAAGTAGATCTGTCAGTGTCAATGTCTGAGGAAGGATCCTCATCAGAGGAGGATAAATTATTATGTTGTTGGTCATTTGAAATTTTATCAACTGAATGAGAAGTTTTAAAAGACCTTTTTCGTTTATTAGAAGGTGGAAATGTAGACAAAGCCTTCTGGATAGAATCAGAAACAAATTCTTTAAAATTCATAGGTATATCATGTACATTAGAAGATGAAGGAACTGCAACTGGCAATGTACTATTACTGATGAACACACTATCTGCATGTAAAAGTTTATCATGACAACTATTACAAATGACATTTGGTGAAATAATTTCCACAATCTTACAACAAATGCACTTAGCTTTGGTAGACCCGATGTCAGGCAGCAATGTTCCAGCAGAAACTTCTGAGGCAGGATCAGATTGAGATATTTTGCAAAATGTAAAAGAAAAAACAACATATAAAGCAAATTATCAATCTCCTTATATGACAGTTTCAGGAATGGGAAAAAATGCAAGAGGCAAACATCAATGGGGTATTAAAATAATGAAAAAGTTTGGCGCCAAGTATGACGCACAACGTAACTGAAAACTTTTTTGGCGCCAATAATAACCGGAAATCACACACTCGCGTCACTAATGATGCAACTATGTGAAAGGCTGCGGCGTCAACTATGACGCCGGAAATGACGAAGTTGCGTCATAGACTTATTTTTCGCGCCAACAAATTCTCGCGCCAAGAATGACGTAATAAAGTCTAGCTATTGACGCACCCGCAGGCCTAATACCGCCCACAATTTGCAAGAAGTAGTCAATTGAAAAAAAGACTAAACCCCAGGTAAGAAAAACATTTCTTAAAATTTTGTTATTTTCCCCTAATATGAAACTGACAGTCTGCAGAAGGAAATACATGAACATGACTCATGGCAAATATAAGTACAATACATATATTTAGAACTTTATATAAATGCATAAAGTGCCAAATCATAGCTGAGGTGTCTTAAATAATGGAAAAACATACTTACCAAAAGACACCCATCCACATATAGCAGATAGCCAAACCAGTACTGAAACAGTTATCAGTAGAGGTAATGGTAAATTGATAGTATATCGTCGATCTGAAAAGGGAGGTAGGAGATGAATCTCTATGACCGATAACAGAGAACCTATGAAATAGACCCCCGTTAGGGAAATCATTGTATTCATAAGTGATACTCCCTTCACGTCCCTCTGACATTCGCTGTACTCTGAGAGGAATCGGGCTTCAACAATGCTGAGAAGCACATATCAATGTAGAAATCTTAGCACAAACTTACTTCCCCACCTCCATAGGTGGCATTTTGAGATTTGGGAAACTTTGCCCCTCCTGGTTGGATTGTATATCCCATATGTCACTAGCTCATGGACTCTTGCCAATTACATGAAAGAAAGTAGGTTTCATGAAGTATAGCGTAGTTCTACTTTATTTAAAATGAATATCACCTCACTTGAGTAATTCATCTGTGAGCAGTTAACATTCAGGTTCTCTTCCAACTGTCATTCCTTAAAGCTATGTTTGAGATCTAATTTTATTTATAGATTTGAACTTGAACACTTGTTGCATCTGAAAGGGACTGAAAGGTTCAATGTAGCCCCATTATATGCAAAGATATACAGCATATGGCAGAATTTGAAGGATATGACACAGACAGTTTTCAGGACCCACAGATAAAAATTCTCTGTAGGTATATAGATGGCACAGAAGAGGAATTGTTACAATGGTTTCAGAGATAAAAAACAATTCATGCCAGTTTAATATATAAAATCCATAATGACAAACAAGTTCTTGACTTTTTTAGACCTACGTATTATTAAAGTGGACTCCAGAATGTCAACCACACTATATAGAAGCCAACAATTTCTTTGTTAAAAGTAACTCGCTGTCACGTTCCTTCCCTGAAAAAGGCTCTTCCAAGGTCACAATTTCTGATGGTCAGTCGCAACAACACAAATAAAGAAAGGGCACAATCACAACTTAGAGAAATGAAAGAGAGATTTGTTACAAGGGTATATAATAAGAAACATATACAGAAAGAATTTGATAGTGTCACACAAGGTAGAGAGGAATGAAAAAGATAGGTTGACTTTTACCACTACCTATTGTGCTGATAAAAGGGAATTATCTGTTATTTTGAGCAAGAATTTCCCAATTGTGATATCTGGTTTGTCCATACCTTTTAAGGATATTGCACCACCTCAGATTGACTATAGAAGGGCAAGAGCTTTAAAAGCTAATTACAGATAATAGATCGTAAACATTGTTATATGTTATATATAGGTTTAAAAACAGGTTGGTTTTTTATGCACTTATGGTAAAAGAGGAAAATTAGAATTAAATATAGAGTGACCTGTAGTATAAGCTATGTTGTATATTTGATTTACTGTACTTTATTTTATATCAGGAACACTTACAATAATCTTCAGAC
Organism: Bombina bombina; assembly: GCF_027579735.1. Taxonomy (NCBI): domain Eukaryota; kingdom Metazoa; phylum Chordata; class Amphibia; order Anura; family Bombinatoridae; genus Bombina; species Bombina bombina. The sequence goes on along the minus strand of NC_069501.1, from coordinate 713,979,536 downwards.
TAGGATGGCAGCAAAGAAGAATGGGTCAACAGAACAACCTTTCGAGCTCTGTATTTTTATAGGCAGGACACAATCTGTCAGACTTGAGGTATATGATTATTGACCTTGGGGTCTATTTAACAAAGGGGCCGAATGGCCGAATGGCTGATTGGGCCTTCAGGCTCGCCAGAATCAGGAGTTAAGAAGCAGCGGTCTTAAGACTGCTGCTCCTTAACGCATACGCCGCCTCTGAGGTGGTGTATAGCAATCCGCCCGATCATGTACGATCGGGCTGAACTGCTGGTGCAATGACAAATGCTGTCGGCATTTATCAATGTGCTGCGGACATGGTTCGCTATATCGGATCATGTCTGTTCGCACAATGGTAAATGGACCCTCATGGGGTCGATAAAGACAAATTGCTCTTAAAGATAGCGGCAATGTGGACATATACATTAGAGACTTTGATCCCACAAGGCTTCAATACTAAGTTATAATGGCATTGTTCTTGTGTAAATAGTAGGTTTTTGTGATGATTATATGTATTGTGATGATAGAGGTGTTGCCATTGAACTATTCCTTATGATTAATTGCAGACATATTTCCATTATAGGACAAACTATATTTTGTGATGATAATTTTTCTGATAAATATATGGCTAGTAGATTTATTACATGTGCATAGTTTGGAATAATAGCTATGTTGTACGTTTCAGTATGCTGATGAGTATTTTGTTTTATTATAGCTGGTTGGTGACACTCCAGTTTGTTTACCATGGCACCAGAGGTTGGCTATGTCATCAGGAGGTGCCAGAACCAGCTGGTGCACCACACTGGAGCTACAAATGGGAGTTACACATGTGGATACAATTGCTCTGAGGTAGGGCTGTTTTTATTTATTTTTTAGAACGTTATTTGTATAGATGGCAGTGCAAAAAACAAAATAAAACAATCAAAGGCATACAAGTCTTCTACCACTAAATCAATACCAAGAGCAAATAGGCAATATTGAAGTCTCATAAGAATCAAAGTTCACAAAGGAAACAGTCCACTTGTGTAGGCCTTCTATGCTATTACATTAATATGATTTATAATAGCAATGGATCCATAATGATCAATTAAGCTGTTAAATCTAACTTAGAAGAGTGAAAACTGTAAAAAACAAACAAAAAAACCCCCATACAATTAACACGAGAAATCAAGCTACCACTATCTAATTGTGCATTCAACAAATAATCAGAATTCCTATGCGGGTAAAAGATTTGTTTTTACAGCTGGATTTTAAGGTAAGTAGATAAGGTTCCAATTTTCTCATAAAAGTATTTGACCTAACTTGGATATCACTTAACGCATCTGCTTGCTCATAAACTAACTGCTGCATCAATGCATTTTTCAGCCTTGACAGACTCAGTAGACTCTTATCAAACCAGACCTGAAAAATACGTTTTCGAACCAGCAACACAACATTATAAATAAAAATAATGTTTATCTTTGTTAAGGTCTCCATCTGCAAGAAAACAGCAGCTGCAGGAGAAAATACCAGTTGAGTTTGACAAGTGTTATGCAACCAATAAGCTATTATTCACAAGAATATTTGTAACTTTGGATATTGCCACACATATGTAAAATATCTACCTCAGGTGAGGTGCATTTTGGACACTTTCCAGAAACTAAGGGTTTCCATTTGTGGAATAGTTTTGGTGTAATGAGTGCATTATACAGTAGCTTGGTATGAACTTCTCTTACAGTATATCAGCTGCCAATGTGACCTTTATAACTTTTTGTATACTTTCCCCATGTCAGTCCATTTCTTCTTTATGTGTTATAATGTGAGAGTGTTACGGCTAGATTTAGAGTTTTGTCGGTAACGACCCGTGTAGCTAACGCTGGCTTTTTTCTGGCCGCACCTTTAAAATAACTCTGGTATTGAGAGTCCACAGAATGGCTGCGTTAGGCTCCAAAAAAGGAGCGTAGAGCATATTTAACGCAACTTCAACTCTCGATACCAGAGTTGCTTACGGACGCGGCCAGCCTCAAAAACGTGCTCGTGCACGATTCCCCCATAGAAAACAATGGGGCTGTTTGAGCTGAAAAAAAACCTAACACCTGCAAAAAAGCTGCGTTCAGTTCCTAACGCAGCCCCATTGTTTGCTATGGGGAAACACTTCCTACGTCTGCACCTAACACTCTAACATGTACCCCGAGTCTAAACACCCCTAACCTTACACTTATTAACCCCTAATCTGCCGCCCCCGCTATCGCTGACCCCTGCATATTATTATTAACCCCTAATCTGCCGCTCCGTAAATCGTGAAGACCTCCAGCGCGGACCCATCTTCTTCCGGCGACGTCCAACTGAAGAATGACGGTTCCTTTAAGGGACGTCATCCAAGATGGCGTCCCTCGAATTTCGATTGGCTGATAGGATTCTATCAGCCAATCAGAATTAAGGTAGGAAAATTCTGATTGGCTGATGGAATCAGCCAATCAGAATCAAGTTCAATCCGATTGGCTGATCCGATCAGCCAATCAGATTGAGCTCGCATTCTATTGGCTGATCGGAACAGCCAATAGAATGCAAGCTCAATCTGATTGGCTGATCGGATCAGCCAATCGGATTGAACTTGATTCTGATTGGCTGATTCCATCAGCCAATCAGAATTTTCCTACCTTAATTCCGATTGGCTGATAGAATCCTATCAGCCAATCGGAATTCGAGGGACGCCATCTTGGATGACGTCCCTTAAAGGAACCGTCATTCTTCAGTTGGACGTCGCCGGAAGATGGGTCCGCGCTGGAGGTCTTCACGATGGAGCCGGTCCTCATCGGATGAAGATAGAAGATGCCGCTTGGAAGAAGATGGTTGCCGGTCCGGATCTACTCTTCTTCCCGGATAGGATGAATACTTTGGACCCTCTTCTGGACTTCTTCAGCCGTCGGATGATGGATGTCTAGCCCCCGCTTGGGCTTGGATGAAGATTTTGGAGCCAGGACGGATCGGTGTACCCGGTGAGGTTAAGATAAGGTAGGAACATCTTCAGGGGCTTAATGTTAGGTTTATTTAAGGGGGGTTTGGGTTAGATTAGGGGTATGTGGGTGGTAATGTTGGGGGGGGTATTGTATGTGTTTTTTTTTACAGGCAAAAGAGCATTATAGACTCATGACGGTTTTTGAGATAGTGATGTTTGAGGGATCGGAGATCATGCGCATTCAAAAGTGGTTTTCGGTCTTGTCCTTTACGCACCGAGATTTGACCAGATTTATTGAAACTTTTAATTATATTGTGCACTGTAGAAGGTGAAATGCCCAAAATCCTACCGATTTGTCTTTGGGAAATGTTCTCAAAGTGTTGGATTAATCGCTGACGCATCTGTTGGTAGCTTGTAGAGCCTCAAACTTTCCTTGCTCTTGAAGAACTAGGCCTTTTTTGGAGGCTTCTTATATACTATAATTACATGATTTCCTTGCCTGTTTTACATCACCTTCTTATTTCAGCTTGTCACATTGCTATTAATCCTAAATTGCCTCTGTCCCAACTTTTTTTGGAATGTGCTGCAGTCATCAGATTTGAAATGAGTGTATATTTTAAAAAATGCATTAAATTCACAAAGTAAAACATTAAATAATGTGTTAATAATATGTTTTCAATATAGTACAGGGTCAATTAAAATTTAAAATTACTCTTTTTGTTTGTTTGCATTTTCCATACTGTCCCAACTTTTTCAGAATTGGAGTTGTATATATGTTTATATAGAAATTGGAGTTATATATATATATATATATATATATATATATATATATACACAGTTGTATGCAAAAGTTTAGGCACCCCTGACAATTTCCATGATTTTCATTTATAAATAATTGGGTGTTTGGATCAGCAATTTCATTTTGATCTATCAAATAACTGAAGGACACTGCCTATAAAGGTTTGGGGTTAAGGCATAGACTGTAGTCTATGAGTAAGCGCCTATAGAGGGCGTGAAACGTGTTAGACTGATTGTCTTCCTCCTGCCATGTCTGCATGTGTTTTTTAAATTGGATAAATAAAGCATTTTTTATTTTAATACATATTACGGTCTAGAGTTGTACCTGCCGCTTTTTTTCATTGGTGTTAGAGTTAGGGTTAGACTTAGGTTTAGGGGGTTAATACATTTAGTATAGTGGCGGCGACGTTGGGGGCGGCAGATTATGGGTTAATAAATGTAGATAGGTGGTGGCGATGTTAGGGATTGCAGATTAGGGGTTAATAATATTTAACTAATGTTTGCAAGGCGGGAGTGCGGCGGTTTAGGGGTTAATATGTTTATTATAGTTGCAGCGATGTCCGGAGCAGCAGATTAGGGGTTAATAATTTTATTATAGTGTTTGCGATGCGGGAGGGCCTCGGTTTAGGGGTTAATAGGTAGTTTATGGGTGTTAGTGTACTTTTTTAGCACTTTAGTTATGAGTTTTATGTTACGGCGTTGTACCATAAAACTCTTAACTACTGACTTTAAAATGTGTTAGGACTCTTGACGGGGTAGTGTGTACCGCTCACTTTTTGGCCTCCCAGGACAGACTCGTAATACCGGCGCTATGGAAGTCCCATAGAAAAAAGACTTTACAAAGTTTACGTAAGTCGTTTTGCGGTAAGGCCAAAAAAGTGTGCGGTGACCCTAAACCTTCAAGACTCGTAATATCAGCGGTAGTGAAAAAGCAGCATTAGGACCTATTAGCGCTGCTTTTTTACCCTAACGCACAACTCGTAATCTAGCCAATAGTAAACTTAAGAATCCTAACTTTTTCATAACGTGTTCCTTCCTCTCCGTTCCTTCCCTCCCTCTCTTTTGCCCCTTTACTTTCTTTCCTCTTTTGACATTTTTTTATGTTTTTATGTTTTATATGGCGTTGATTGGTGTGCCTGAGAAAAAACAAGGGGAATGATATGAAGTGAGAAGGGAAAATATCCCTACACTCGGAAGAGGGTAGAAAAGGGGGGGCATGTTGTATGTGTCTTAATTTTCATATAAATGCTTGAGTAGATAGGTACCGTAGTAGGAAAGTTAAGTTTTGATGCCAATGCAAAAGAGGTATTGCAGGAGACCCACCTAGCTGCACTATGTCCCAGGTTTTTGATAGTGTCTCCACGTCTCCCAGCACATGCAATGTGAGGTAATCTTATTATTAGCTGCAAACACAGTATGCTCATTAGACTCTATATGGGATAAAATTGAGAGAACCTGGTTCCACCTCGGGCCCAGGTCGATGCCAGGCTCTGGCGATGGCGAGTTTTCACTGCCTTGAAGAAGGTAGAGAGTATGCTGAGGTAATTTGCTTGGAAAGATGTGGAAAAGTCCTGCTTGGAGGTGGTTGACAATATTAATACCAACTCTAGTACAATATAGGAAGGCTTTGGTCCAAAGCCGTTGAATCTTCCGACAGGCCCACCACATATGTGTTCGGGTTCCCATCATTTCACATTTTCTCCAGCACATCAGAGGAATCGACACTGGATATTTTAAATAGGCGAAGAGGGGTGTAATGCAACTGAGTCAGAATTTTAAAGAAGAGTAAAAATAGAGTAGTACTATGTATTACTCTCTCAATCAGGCTAATCGCGGATCTCCATAACTCCTCTAGCGCTTCAATCTGCAAGGACTTCTCCCAGTTTTTTATGCTGTAAATTGTTTTATAAAATAGAGGCATGCATTACATCTGTATTTGAAAGAGAAAACATTCTTGGGATGGACTTCCCAAGTGCCCACCGATTTTCTCAGTCTGTTGACTGCCTCAAGAGCTTAGTAAGAAAACCCCAGGATTGTAGAATTTTTTTTAGTCTGAAAAATTCAAATTCTAAGGGCTGAGAAGGGGAAAAGAGTGCTTTAGCATGCCATGGAGAACACACCCTCAGTAGTAAATAAGTATAATATATTGAATTCCACCCACATTGTAAGATGAGATTCTAAAAGCGCTTTTAATAAGCCTGCAATTGAGTGAATTGGGGAAGGGTGGGGGGAAATCTTTAGCATATGGTGGATTTTATCCCATTTGAGATTAGAGGCTATGATAAAATTCCCAAATAGATCTGGCTGTCTTACATTTTTTAGGATCCAAATGAGGTCTCGCAGAGAGATGTAAATTGTAAGTAAGGCCTATTCAAATTCCGAACATTTACTATCAGGTGAGGCCTTCCCCAATGCTAAGATATGAGCTAGGTGGGAGGGCTCATGGTAGCTATATCATTTTTAATAATTTTTTATCCCTTAAGGATGGAGTTCTGTCCAAGTTCTGAACATAAACAAAACCTTGAATTTGAGTCATATGTTTGTACTTGGTCTGCTATTGTACAATGTTTCCTTAGTCGGTAGTTACTCACACAGGAAGAGGAATCTAAGATGGTGGCCGCGACTCTGCAGTCTCTGCATATTGCTGTGTAAGTAGCGTGTCCCTTCTGTGTAGAAGCAGTTCCCTCTGCCTGAGTTGGCGGTTTTGATCTATAACCTTTCCACAGCTGTTTTGCTGTGTTGTAGTGTCCCTGAAGTTGTTGGATGATACTGGGAGACTTTGTCCTGCATGGAGCTCTGCTAAAGTTCGGCTATGTTCCGGCACAGCTAGGCTCCACCCTATAACCTAGCTTTAAAGGGATATGATATTTTCTGTCGTGATTCAGCCAGAGCATACCATTTTTTTAAAAAAGTTTACAATTTATTTCTATTATCATATGTGCTTTGTTCCTATGATATTCTGTGTTGAAAATATATGTAGGTAGGCTATGAGCACTATATGGCAGGAATTTGTGCTGCCATCTAGTGCTCTTGCAAATGGATAACATTCTTGCACATTTAGCCACCAATCAGTGCTACCCAGGTGTTGAACCTAAAATGGGCTGGCTCAACAAAAGATACCAAGAGAAAGAAGAATTTTGATAATAGAAGTAATTTAGAAAGTTGTTAGATAGAGCTTGCAATTTTAAGCAACTTTCTAATTTACTCCTATTATAACATTTTCTTCATTCTCTTGGTATCTTTATTTGAAAAGCAGGAATTGAAAGCTTAAGAGCCGGCCAATTTTAGGATCAGCACCAGGGTAGTGCTTGCTGATTGGTGGTTATCCATGGTGCTGAACAAAAAATGGTCCGCTTCCTAAGGTTTCATTCTTGCTTCTTCAAATAAAGATGCCAATAGAATAAAGAAAAAATGATAATAGGAGTAAATTAGAAAGTTACTTAAAATTCCATGTTCTATCTGAAACATAAAATAATTGGGTTTAGTATCCCTTTAAGGCTACAAGCTACCTACTCTAATAACACATAAACCACCACATAGCCCAATGCAAGGTATTCCACTACACTATTATCCCCTAAACCGCCACACACCTACATTGCATACTGCCCTCTACACTATTAACCCCTAAACCACCAGGAGGAGGCAAAGACAACCCAGCCAAAGGCTTAAATACTCCTCCCACTCCCCTCATCCCCCAGTAATTCTTTGCCTTTCGTCCCAGGAGGTTGGCAGAGATGTGTCAGAATTTTTAATTTTTGTTTTTGTCTCTTATGGAGGGTAGTACTCTTCGGCATGGGACAGTAGTTTGAAGTAGTCCTGTCAGTCTCTTAGTGAGGGCTTGGATAAAAGTTAGAGTTCGGAGATGCAGGGAGAGTCTCTGCGAAACCATCCCGACTCATATTAACAGCTCCTCAAGCAATCGGCATTGTCGAACTTCGCTCCGCTGCCTGCTTTCTTCTCTCAAATCTATGGCGGAGGCGAGGCCACTATTCGTCACACTTGAAAGGCCATGTTCCTGTTCCACTGCGTAGATTCCGGTAAGATCGTTTCATTTTACTTTATCGTCAATGTACTGTAATGTGAATGTTTTTTCGAGAGGCTACACACCTTTGTGGGTCTAACTATATGACATAAGGGTCTCAGTGAGTCTCTGTTAGTATCTTGGAATCGAGGGTTAATATCTCCTGAGGGGGGTTATTGAACGGGGGGGGGGTTATAATTATGTTTGTTATGTGATTCAACCTGCTTATGTGTGATGTTTCCCTATTTCCGCATTCCTGCCCGTGTGGCGAAGGAGATATTCTAGTCCGCAGGGGTCTGGTCATGGGAGGTGGCGAGTGCCCCTGCCACTGTGGGTGTCAGGTGCCGTTTTTGTTTTAATACTTTAGTCCATATTGCTATTTCCTCTATCCAGTTATGGAGGATTCTGATACCGAGACTATTTTAATTTCAGATTCAGATTCTGTGTCCGGTGATGACTCTGGTTTGGCCTCATTGACACATGTCGACCAGTTTTGTTCCGTATGCCATATGAGAGCGCCTGGTTCCTCGGGCTCGGGGAATCAGGGGATTGCTGAGCCATCTGTCTCTGGGGGCCCCTACCAATTCATACTTCTACACATGCGGGTAACCCAGTTTTTTGTTCCTCCATGCGGGGTAGCGTGTTCCCCCCGGAGGTTGCAGAACGTTTATGCTTCCAGATATTGATAGCGATGGTCCGTTTGCAGAGTCCATTTGAGATTCATTTGACATTCATTTGAGATTGTGCTCATGCCCTATTGTCCCGGGTCTTCTGTCTTGGGGCCTCTACAATTCCCCTTGGGTGTAGCTGTTCTGGAGTGTTGTGCCTTTTGTTACAGGATTGCATGCCTTGGCGTGTTGCTTAGACATCTTTTTCAGTTATTGAATGACCCTATCGTTAACAGATATGGGGACTTTCAGTTTGATAATGCGAATGGTGCACCTCATTAGACATGTGGGGTTATCTCCTGTCATTTGTTGAGATCTTTCCCAGTTTTTTGTAAGATAGGGCTCCGTTTGGCAGGTCCTGCAGGCAGGCCTGTGTCTTTTGGGCGTTAACCTTAGGGTTGCCTTATGTTTTATTTTGTATCCGATGGGATGTCTTTTATTTGTGTTTGCTTCCTTCGGGAACCATCTGGGATCAATACTCCTTGTTACTTCTTCGGAAGTTGTTTGGACATGTAAGTCCTATGTTTAATAATGTCTGGGTTTTTTTTCCCCCTATGTGGGAGAATTTATGCAGCTTGCCAGTTGGGACCCTGAGTGCAGGCTGATCCTGTCGGGTTTGTTTGGTTTTGTGGCTGTTCAGACACATGGCGCAGTTTCTGTTTGATCGGTAGTAGCGCTGAGTGCTCAACTTATGTCAGGTTGCCAGGAATCAGACTGAGACGAGAAGTGCAAAAATAATCACACCTTTATTAATAGCAAAAAATAATAAAAAGTCCACAAGTCAAATAACAAGCCAGGAGTCAAAACCAGAGTTGGTAGTCAGACGAGACGAGTCAGTTGACAAAGCGAATAGTCAGACGACCCGGAATCAGGAACAAGGAAAACAGCAGAGTCAGGAACAAGCCAGGGATCAGGAACCAGGAAGGACGTCAGGCAGACAGGTAATACACAGGAACTCTCACAAACAGGTCTGAGACAACACAGAGGCAAAGCATACTGAACAGAGGCCCTTTAAATAATAAGTGATGACATCACAATTCTGAGAGTGCATCCTGTCTCACATAAATGATGCACACCAGTCTGGCCATAAAAGGAAGTGCAGGAAATGAGCAGCTTCCTCCACAATGCACCATAGTCAGGAAGAGAGTTGAGTAAAATGGCCGCCAGCAGCACATGGCAAACACAACAGGGGAAAAACCCTGACAACTTATCATTATTTTTATGTTCAACCAAGCATTCAAGAGGACCTGTGGGTTCACGAGGCGGGAAAGGATTGTTGCAGTCCTTCAGTCATGGATGACCGGGCAGGGGAGTGTTCTGCTGCGTAATTTTATCTGACATCTGATTTAATCAGAACCTGGAGTTCCCCCTCCACGTGTGGGGGGGGGGGGGGTCTGATGGGCGTTGTGTCTGTTGCCACTGCTTGAGTGGTTGGGCCTTCAGTTTTTAGGCTCCTGGATGGTCCTATGGGGCTTGATCCAACAGCTTGGATAGCTGTCCAGCTTGCGGAAGGTTTTGTATTTTGAAACCTATTGCAGCTTTTGGCACCTTTAAAAGGGTGAGTGTCAGCGGTTTCTAGTGTTTGTAGATATGGCTCTTACTCTAGGCCGCATAAGGTCTGTCTGACTTATGAGACATTGGGTCTTCTTCCATTGTCCCGGGTGGGTTAGATCTCTTTTTAGGATCTGTGTTCCGAACGTTGGTTGATCCCGGTGGGACTTGTTTAGCTCGGGTTTTCCCGGAGTTGGAAAGGTTTAGCACCTTTTCTCTCCCCTGTGTCCTCTGCCTGTGTGGAGGTGATGGGGAGACTAGCCCGGCTAGTAGGGTTTTGGAAACTTCAAGGTATCCCCTCTGTTGTCCTGTGGCCTGTGAAGTTTCTTCATTTGACTTTTAGCTTTGCTCCTTGGAGAGTTGGACTTTATCTAGGGGGGGTTCCTTCATTTGGTCAGAGCTTTTGCGTTCTCTGCACTGTCCAGATTTTCTGGATATGTTCCATCCCTTTTGTCTGGATTTTTGGCCAGTCGGGGTGTTTAGTTCCAGGGTATAGTTGCATGAACTATTAGGTAACCGGACCTAGTTTTTCTTCCTGAGTCTTCCTCTTTTGAGGACTTCGCTCCTGTCCCAGTTTTGGGTTGTTTGGATCTCAGGGCTGGTCGGGATGTTCCACGGTGGTGGGAACTGGGGCTATGTCCTTGCTCCATCTACCTGACCCGGTCAGGGTTGGCCCGGTCTATCGGAGTATTTATTACTCCTTGCCACAAAGTAACCCATGTCATCTGGGGTTGGCTTAGTGGCTTGCGCCTCAAGTAGAATGGGTTCCTACCCAGTTGCTGGCGCTGGATTCCGGCTTTCTGGTGCACCTTAGGGTTGCATTCCCCTGTTAGTTTGCCACGGTACCCATGGATTCTATGCTCTGCAGGCCAATGGGTTGGCTGTGCCTCTGTTGGGCGAACTACTTGTGTGGGGGTCCTTCTAGGACATTTGCGGGGGATTTTTTCTTTCCGTTTAGCCCATGGCTTCGGGCCTTGAGGATAGTTGTTGCCCTTCTGGCCTCTTCCCTTTCTCTTTAAGAGATATTCGCTTCTGGGAAGATGGAGTCCTTACTAGGGACTTCTCCTGATCGGGAAGTGGAAGGTGGACTCCACCTGGAATCTTGCTGGTTCCATGTCCGACTGTGGGGCTTTGTTTTGATAGATCCTTGGGTCTATGGACTTGTTTGTTTTCAGAGTTCTGTACTCTGGGGGGATGGCTTTGCCATCTTTACACTCATTCCTGTACCAGTTTTGGGATCTTTGTTCCCTTGTATTGGTGTCCCAGCCGGGTCTGTGGGTCAGGATGCCTGAGCGGTCTACGTGTCACGCTATCCTTTGGGATGTGTGAGCTTGCTGTGTCTATTCTGATAGCTCAGTCTGCTAGGAGTTGGGTTTCTCCTTTCTCCTTTGACAGGAGACGGTTTCCTCTTCCTTCGCGTTCTGAGGGTAATTCTCCTTCTTGGGGGACCTCGATGGAGTCTTTGTGTTCCCATTTTTAGGGACCTGTGAGTAGGTCTGGTGGCTTCGGTTGCCTGGGGCGTGCCCTCTGTCAGGGGCTGTTTTGTGCAGTCTGTTTATTGATGAAAGCTTCTTCTTCTTCCTTGCGGCTAGCTGGACAGCTAGCTCAGCATACTAATGCACTGTGACTACACTGCACTGTAGCAAACCGAGGGTTGCTGGTCCGATCTCCGGCGAGGTCTACTCAGCCTTCTTCCTTTTGAGGTTGATATGATGAGCAGCGCCTTGAGTCCCTTATGGGGGATGAGCCGTATGTTACAAGACCATTCATGTTTTAGCTCCCTCTGTGTTCTCAAACTTGGGGGTTTGCCTGGGTCTATTACACGCTCTTTCATGGTCGAATACTTAGGTATTCTATGGGCACGCACTGGGAGGACTTTGCCTCTTTAGTTGCGTTCCGTGCCTGGTATTATCCCGGGTTTCACCTGGTATAGGCATGGCCTCCTTCCCTGTTTGGTTTCATTTGGGTCTCTGATCTGGGCCCACTCTTGGAGGTGCTGTTATTTGCTTTGAGGGACTTTTCGGTTCCTTGGTCCTCCTTGGCCTTATTCCCTTTGGGGTTTTCGGCTGTTTTCCCCTTCATTTGTAAAAGGGGTGAGTGGTGAGGGACCGTCTGTTGGGTGACGGTGTCTCTTGGTGGACTGTTGGCTCAGTCGAGTCCGTTTTGCGGTCTCTGAATTGGCTCTGGACTGACTGCGAGTCAGTGTCACTGGGTCTTTTCTTTTGAAAAAAAATTCTCGGCTTCGGACAAAGCAGGATTTTTTATTGGGTAGAGGTTCAGGCCTGGAGCCCTCAGTATGGGCCGCTTATTGTACCCTCCCGTCTTTGCATTCAGTGTCCTCTATAGCTTGGGTATTGTTTTTCCAAAAGTAATGAATGCAGCTGTGGACTCTTTCCATTTAAGAAGAAAAACATAAATTATGCTTACCTGATAATTTCTTTTTCTTCTGATGGAAAGAGTCTACAGCTCCCCAACCGTCATTTTATGTGGGGCACCCTGATATTTCTTCTACTGTTCCTTGTTCCTCAGCAGAATGACTGGGGGATGAGGCGAGTGGGAGGAATATTTAAGCATTTGGCTGGGTTGTCTTTGCCTCCTCCTAGTCTCAAAGTCTGTAGAAAGATGTGAATAATTACTAGTAAGGTCAAACTGTCCTAAAAAGGAACAGACAATGGACACACACAAACTCAAACACAAACTTGCACATACACCCAAGGAAACACCCACAGAGACAGCCTCAGAAAACACACAAAGACATACACACTCACAGACACCCACAGAAAACACACAAAGACATACACACACACACACACAGAGACACTCACAGAAAGCACACAAAGAAATACACACACACACCTATCTATCTATTGGCTATTCACCCGTAAGGGTCTCAAGGTGGTGAGGGTTGCAGTTCAGTCGAGGAGCCAAGTCTTGAGGTCCTTTCTGAACTTAGGGCGGTAGCTTGTCTGATGTGCAACGGGAGGGTGTTCCAAGTCTTGGCTGCCAGGTGAGAGAAGGATCTGCCTCCCGCTGTGGTTTTCCTGATGCGGGGGATGACTGTGAGGGCGTGGTCGGCCAATGGAAGTTGTCTGGCAGGGGTGTAGAAGGTAACGCTGTGGTTCAAGTATTCGGGACTGATGTTGTGGAGGGCCTCACAGAGACATCCACAGAAAATGCAGACAGATACAAATCCTCACAGAGAGATCTCAGAAAAAAATACATACACACTCATAGAGTCACCAACAAAAGCACAAAGACATAAACACAGACACCCACAGAAACACTCACAGGAGGTAACATTTCTGCACATTGCCATCCCCTAAATCAATAGTGTGTGACATGCATGATAAAAAATAGCAGAAATTAAGAGATCACTTTTTAAAGAATCATATTTGTAAATGTGCAAGCAAAAATACTTCTGTGAATTCAAAATTGTACATTATTGATCTGTCAGAATGGGTAGATGAAGAAACGTACCTTTGAAAGGTTGACATATGTTTGGGGTCCCCCCCATTTTCCCCAACCAAGAGCACCACTTCAAATCTGGTGTATAAATGTTCCCATCTGTCAGCTGTACTTATGGATTTTGAAAATGCTGTACTCTATATGGTCTTGGTGGAACCATAAGCTGTGGCACTAGGTCTCATACCAATAAACCTAGTTAAATGCAGGATTTAGGCTTCTTTGTATGTATTTCAAAATGAAGTCAGCTGTAGTGAAAACTGAACAGTGTTAAGTTAACCAGTCTCATTTTAAACACTGAACAATCTTAGCCTGAGAGTGTAACATTTTATGCAGATGTAAAAATCTTAGATAAAATGCCTCCTGGCATCTTGAAAATCCTTGCATAAAGGTGCTGTAAACTGGAATGTAATTAAAAATAACAAAAAACAACACACACACACACACATATATATATATATATATATATATATATATATATATATATATATATATATATATATATATATATATATATATATACTGTATATATAAAAAAAAAAAAATCATATCTGCCAAAAGGGCACCTACCATTTGTGTATTGAGGAGGAAACATTTCTGCATGGTTTTAAATATAGAATTTCTATAGCATTATCAAATAATCATAAATACACTGCTGCATATTGCTAAAAAACTGTCTTGCGTTAGAGGCTATGTGGTGCTAAGGAGCAGTTTATGCTCACTGCTCACTTACCGACAGCGCTGGTATTACGGGTTTTTACAACCCAGACAAGAAGTGAGTGTTGAGCAAAATTTTGCTCCTTACCGCACTCCAATACCAGCGCTGCTTACGTTAGTGGTGAGCTGGTGTAAAGTGCTCGTGCACGATTTCCCCATAGGAATCAACGGGGAGAGCCGGCTAAAAAAAATTCTAATACCTGCCAAAAAGCAGCGTAAAGCTCCTTAACACAGCCCCATTGATTCCTATGGGGAAATACATTTTATGTCTACACCTAACACCCTAACATGAATCCCGAGTCTAAACACCCCTAATCTTACACTTATTAACCCCTAATCTGCCGCCCCCGACATCGCCGACACCTGCATTATATTATTAACCCCTAATATGACGCTCCTGACACCGCCAACACCTACATTATAGTTATGAACCCCTAATCTGCTGCCCCCAACATCGCCGACACCTACATTATATTTATTAACCCCTACTCTGCTGAGCCCAACATCGCCGCCACCTACCTACATTTATTAACCCCTAATCTGCTGCCCCCAACGTCGCCGCCACTATAATAAACATATTAACCCTTAAACCGCCGCACTCCCGCCTCGCAAACATTAGTTAAATATTATTAACCTCTAATCTGCCGTCCCTAACATCGACACCACCTACCTACATTTGTTAACCCCTAATCTGCCGCCCCCAACGTTGCCGCCACTATATTAAAGTTATTAACCCCTAAACCTAAGTCTAACCCTAAACCTAACACCCCCTAACTTAAATATAATTTAAATAAATTAGTAAAATTAGTAAAATTACTATAATTAACCAAATTATTCTTATTTAAAACGAAATACTTACCTATAAAATAAACCCTAAGCTAGCTACAATATAACTAATAATTACATTGTATCTAGCTAAGGGTTTATTTTTATTTTACAGGCAAGTTTTTATTTATTTTAACTAGGTAGAATATATATTAAATAGGTATTAACTATTTAATAACTACCTTGTGTAAAATAAATACAAAAGTACCTGTAAAATTACACCTAACACTAGACTACAATTTAATGAATTCCCTAAATAAAATACAATTAAATACAATTAAATTAAATTATCTAAAGTACAAAACCCCCCCCCCACTAAATTACAGAAAATAATAAACACATTACAAGATTTTTAAACTAATTACACCTAATCTAATCCCCCTAACAAAATAAAAAAGCCCCCCCAAAATAAAAAAAAGCCCTACCCTACACTAAATTACAAATAGCCCTTAAAAGGGCCTTTTGCGGGGCATTGCCCCAAAGTAATCAGTAATCAGCTCTTTTACCTGTAAAAAAATTACAAATCCCCCCCAACATTAAAACCCACCACCCACACAATCAACCCTACTCTAAAACCCACCCAATACCCCCTTAAAAATCACCTCACAATCAGCCAAAAGGATTGAGCTTGCATTCTATTGGCTGATTGGATCAGCCAATAGGATTGAACTTCAATCCTATTGACTGATTGCATCAGCCAATAGGATTTTTTCTACCTTAATTCCGGTTGGCTGATAGAATTCTATCAGCCAATCGGAATTGAAGGGACGCCATCCTGGATGACGTCACTTAAAGGTACCTTCATTCTGTGTTAGCCGTCGATTGAAGAGGATGCTCTGCGTCGGATGTCTTGAAGATGGACCCGCTCCACGCCGAATGTATGAAGATAGAAGATGCCGCCTGGATGAAGACTTCTGCCCGTCTGGAGGACCACTTCACCCGGCTTGGATGAAGACTTCTCCCGGCTTTGTTGAGGACTTCAGCCCGGTTGGATGAAGACTTCTTCCGGTAAGGTGATCTTCAAGACCTGAAGTTGCACAAAAAAATAAAAAACATTTACTAAGTAAGTCCTACCTACTCTGCAAATGAAAGTGATCTGCCGTCTGACTCTGGCACACACTGTACAAACTGAAGTGCCAAGTCTGACTCACACTGTGCATAGTGGATTAGTGCACACTCAGAAATCCTCTCAAATGCTAATGCTTTATTCCTTGTAATGACATTTCCCATGCTCAAAAGCACTTTGCTGTAGCGCCCTCTGGTGGCTGCCAAAATTAAAATATATATATATATATATTTAAATAATAGTTGTGCTTGCCTCATGGGGCCCACTGGGCCCCTGACAGGAGTCACCCTATTTACGCCCTGATGATGATAAAGGGCATCTTTGTCTCATGCCTCTCTGTAATTAAAAGGGTGACAAACGCACCCAATTAATTAGAACTGAAGCCTGAGGAGAGCTATAGATAGTACGTACAGCTTTGGCAAAGAAACATATAATACCAAATTTATCTAAAGCGTTGAATAAATGATCCCATGGGGCCTTATCAAAAGCCTTTTCAGTGTCATCTTAAAAGGCACATGACACCGGATTGTCTTGTTTAGATTTATTATTATGAAGATTACAATAAAGCGTCAAAATAAATTATAGTTTTTAAATGTTATGAACAGATGTTCTTCCTGTGAAAAACCCTGTCTGCTCGCCATGAATTTAACTGGGTAAAAATATGGCTAGGTGGCACGGAAGATCTGAAGATGCTAAGAAATTAAGATGCTTCGGGTGGAAGAGAGATGAAGCCTTCCCCAGCAGATTGGTGGCAGAAGATGGATGAAAATGGACCACAGCAACTGGGATGTAGATAGAAGAGGACTGCTGCATCCATGAAGATGGCCCATTGCCATCCTTGCAGCTGTGGGAGCCCATCTTCATGACGGCAGCGGTGGTTCATCTTTATGCATCTTCTGCTACCGCTCTGCTGGAGAAGTCTTCATCCATCTTCCACTAGATGCGTCTTCTTATCTTTTGTTGTCATCTTTGAATCTTCCATCACCAACGTCCTCTTCATGCAGGCACCCGCCACACACTGAAGTTTGAATTCAAGGTACCACCCTTGTATTGCTATTGGCTGATTTTCAAATCCAAATTCAAATCACCAAATTGAATGGAAGACTTCCCCAGCAGGGCGGTGGCAGAAGATGAATGAAGATGGACCACAACAGCTGGGATGTAGATAGAAGAGGACCACCCCCTCTAAGAAGATGGACAACAACAGCCGGGATGTAGATAGAAGAGCACCACCGCCTCTATGAAGATGGACCACCACCGCCACCAGGATGAAGATAGAATTTGCCATGAAGTTGGCGTTTACGTAGGAATTAGAGGGTGTTAGGTTAGGGGTGTTGGGGGGTTAGCTGTTAGGAAGTTAGGGGGTACTTTGTGATATGGGGATGTGGCGGTTTAGGAGTTTATAGTGTAGTTGAGTAGTTTGTGATGTGGGGGGTGGCGATTTAGGGGTTAATAGTATAGTTTAGTGCAACTTTTTCTTCCAGCCAAATTCTTTACATGAACGTTCAAGTTACATAAAAAGTTTCAGCTCAAAATGCGATTGTATAATACAAGGGCACATTGCTGCTCAATAGAAAATATGGGGAACGTAATTTACTGCAAGTTTTCACAAACGAATTTGTGGTAATTTAAACACATCGTCACTTGTAATATGAATTTGAGCTCCTTGCGTGCCACTTGTAATATCGCACTTTGTAATTACACTTCTTGCTTTTCGTGCGGATACGCAAACAGCCATTTCCTGCATTTAATAGTTGTTTTAGTAACAACTCTTCTGTCTGTTCATACTTCTTTTTCTTACTCTGTTGCGTAAGAGGTTGCTACACCACTCAACATCGCTTTTTCAATCTCGCAAAACCGAATGCTGTCATCAAAGTGTTGAATGTTAAGTTATTTGTATGAGTTCCACTCCATGTCCTTAAAATGGACATTCTGGTCAAAATTTAAATGCACATTGAATAGAAACATATCTGCAGTCAATAGGATTTCAGTAGCTCTCATCCTACTGGCTGATTTGAAAATGTCAGCCAATAGGATTGCAAAGTGCACCATATTTAAATGGGTACCTTGAATTCAATTCACGGTGTGCGGCGGTGATCATACAAAGAGGATCTCCACGTTCGATGGCTCCGCGGTCACCTGTCCGGTTCTGCGGTTACCTCCGCTCCGCTCTGCCCCGGCTTGGTCCTGGATGAAGATGGATGAGGTCGCCGTGCTGGAAGAAGATGTTGCCGCCTCCAAGAAGACCTTCTCCCCTGGACTTCAGGAACGGTGAATACCTATTTGGTGGTTAGACATAGGTTTTTTTTTTCTATTTTTTTTTTTTAATTTTTTTTTAGATAAGGCCTTTTAATGGGCACTTTAAAAGAGCTGAATGCCCTTTTAAGGGCAGTAAAAGAGCTGAATGTCCTTTTAAGGGCAATGCCCATACACATGCTCCTTTAGGGGCAATGGGTAGTTGAGGATTTTTTTTTATTTTATTTTATTTTATTTTGGGAGGTTTGGTGGGTGGGGGAGTTACTGTTAGGGGGAACTTAGTTTTTTAAATGTAAAAGAGCTGTTTAACTTAAGGCAATGCCCTACAAAAGGCCCTTTTAAGGGCTATTGGTAGTTTTGTTTAGATTAGGGGGTGTTTTTATTTTTTTATTTTTATTCTGTAATGTTA
Source organism: Bombina bombina (assembly GCF_027579735.1). NCBI lineage: Eukaryota > Metazoa > Chordata > Amphibia > Anura > Bombinatoridae > Bombina > Bombina bombina. The sequence continues at coordinate 713,960,816 of NC_069501.1, read as the reverse complement.
GACTTGTTAGACTATTTTTTTTAATTTTAGATTAATTTAAATTTAGTTTTTTTATTTTTAAAGTAATGTTAGATTTTTTTATTTTAAATGTAATTTAGTATTTTTTAATTTGAGATAATTGGGGTTAATTTAGGGAGTGTTAGGGGGCTTAGTAATTTAATTTGTTATTTGCGTTGTAGGGGGTTGGCGGTTTAGGGTTCAATAGATTTATTAGGTTTATTGCATTGTGGGGGTTTGGTGGATTAGGGGTTAATATATTTATTAGATTCTTTGTGATGTGGGGGTTGGTGGATTAGGGGTTAATAGGTAGATTGTGATGTGGGGGTTTGGTGGATTAGGGGTTAATAGCTTAATTAGTTACTTTGCAATGTGGGGGGACTGCGGATTTGGCGTTTGGCGGATTAGGGGTTAATATACTTTATTAGTTATTGTGGTGGGGGATTGCGGTTGACAGGTAGATATTGCACATGCGTTGGGTGTTTCTTAATGCTTTCAGGGAGTTATGGTGCTCACATTTTCAGCGTAAGGCTTGCTGCGTCTGCCTATGTGTGGCGAGGTGAAAATGGAGTAAAATGTCTCAATTTTCACTGCGTAAGTCCTTGAACTGAATATGTGATACCGATTTGCAACACGATTCTATGTTAACTTATGGGAATAAAATTAGCGGGCGACGGGTGAAATATACAAGCCGCATTTATATGCGTCGTGGTATATGTGATAGCAATAATGGACTAAAAACTGGCAATTAATAAATTGAGGGCCCGATTACAAGTGGAGCGCGATTTAACAATCCCGCTCGAGCATCAATTGCGCTAGAAGTAAGCTTTTTGCGCGCATCGGGTTGAAAGTAAACTGTTTTTGTTTGTGCTATAACCCGTCGCTCGTAAAAAGCCAAACTTAGAATATAGCGTGCATGATAACGTATTCCCACATAGAAGTCAATAGAGCACCCTACTCACGTGCAAACCCGATCCAATATTCAATAACCACTACTAAGAAATAAAGATGCTTGCCATGAAGGGGTTGAATAATTTTGAGACTGCAGAAATCATTTAAAGCTGCATTTTCAGTTGAATTTGTGGGAAACCACTTGAAGCATTCGTTGTGTTGGGCTATTTCAATTGCTTTTGTTTGATTTGTTCATTGCAAACAGCTGAAATTCTATACATTTTGACAATAAACCTGATTTGCAATAGGGTTGAGTAATTTTGATTACAACTGTATATAGACATATATATATATTTATATAATATATATTAATGTTAACCCCTTAAGTGCTAACGTTGGCTCTGAGCCGTCGCAGAGTTTCCCTCTCTGGTGCTAACGACGGCTCAGAGCCGTCACTAGCACTCTTCGACCTTGAGGGAGATCTGGGGGCTCCCACCTGCTCCTACCCCGGCGATCGGGCCTGCATAGTAACAGGCATCGCCGGGGCTTCACATTATGCGTGGTGACGTCATGCGCAATGACGTGATGACGTCACCGCGCAACTTTATTTATACTTAACAATGTTAAGTATAGGAGCAGGGGCATCCTGCTTAGAAGCCTGTATCTCAGGTATCTAAGCAGCTACAGACCCCTAAGACAAACCGTTGGAAAGGAAATCGCCTAACCTTTCCAAGAGTGTAAGTCTTGGGGATCTGAAAAAAAAGAAAAAAGTTAAAAAAAATAATTCAAAAAATAAAAAAATAAAAAAAAAAACCTTATAAAAGCTTAGCACCCAGGTGGGAAAATGCTTAGCACTCAAAGGGTTAAAGCCCTTTGCCTGCCTTTTTTTTTCTCTAACACACGAGTCCTCATGTCTTTGAGCCTTTATAACTTTTTTGTGAAATATTTTTTTAATATTTTTTATTATATGGTGTTATTATGGGGCCTAGTTATCAAGCCGTCAACCTCAAATACGCTGGAATTCCGCAGCGTATTTGTGGCGAGGCTGATTCGCCTTAGTTATCAAAGGCTCGAGACCGGCAAAAGTAGAATTTTGTGACGTAAGCATCGATCCGCCGGACTCAGTCCGACACAGATCGATTCTTACGTCACTCCACATTCTCACTACTTTTGCTAGCTATCAAAAAACTAGCAGGTACGCTCGGCACTTTTACGGCCCAGCGTACCTGGTTTTCAATCCGCCAGCCTGGAGGCGGCGGATCCCATAGGAATCAATGGGAGTCTGACCATAGCGAAAGTACAAGTTCGCTGCTGACAGACATCCCATTGATTTCTATGGGAGATGTCTGCACCTAACACCCTAACATGTACCCCGAGTCTAAACACCACTAATCTGCCCCCCCCTACACCGCCGCAACTAAATAAAGTTATTACCCCCTAAACCGCCGCTCCCGGAGCCCACCGCAAGCTACTCTATACATATTAACCCCTAAACCGCCACTCCCGGAGCCCACCGCAACTATAATAAATGTATTAACCCCTAAACCGCCGCTCCCTGAACCCGCCGCAACCTATATTAAATGTATTAACCCCTATCCTTTCCCCCCTACACCGTCGCCACCTATAATAAATTTATTAACCCCTAATCTGCCCCCCCTACACCGTCGCCACCTATAATAAATTTATTAACCCCTATCTTGCCCCCCACTACGCCGCCGCCACTGTCATAAAATTATTAACCCCTAAACCTAAGTCTAACCCTAACCCTAACGCCCCCCTAACTTAAATATTAATTAAATAAATCTAAATAAATTAACTCTTATTAAGTAAATGAATCCTATTTAAAACTAAATACTTACCTTTAAAATAAACCCTAATATAGCTACAATATAAATAATAATTATATTCTAGCTATCTTAGGATTTATATTTATTTCACAGGTACTTTTCAATTTATTTTAACCATGTACAATAGCTATTAAATAGTTATTAACTATTTAATAGCTTACCTAGCTAAAATAAAGAGAAATGTACCTGTGAAATAAATCCTAACCTAAGTTACAATTACACCTAACACTACACTATACTTTAATAAATTATTCCTATTTAAAAATAAATACCTACCTGTAAAATAAACCCTAAGATAGCTACAATATAATTAATAATTATATTATAGCTATCTTAGGATTTATATTTATTTTACAGGTAACTTTGTATTTATTTTAGCTAGATAGAATAGTTATTAAATAGTTATTAACTATTTAATAACTACATAGCTAAAAGAAATACAAAATGACCTGTAAAATAAATCCTAACTTAAGTTACAATTAAACCTAATACTACACTATCATTAAATTAATTAAATAAACTACCTACAAATAACTACAATTAAATACAATTACATAAACTAACTAAAGTACAAAAAATAAAAAAAGCTAAGTTACAAAAAAAAAAAAAAATAAGTTACAAACATGTTACAAATATTACAACAATTTTAAGCTACTTACACCTAATCTAAGCCCCTAATAAAATAACAAACCCCCCAAAATAAAAAAATGCCCTACCCTATTCTAAATTAAATAAATTTCAAAGCTCTTTTACCTTACCAGCTCTTAAAAGGGCCATTTGTGGGGGCATGCCCCAAAGAAAACAGCTCTGGAATCAGCCAATCAGATTGAGCTCGCATTCTATTGGCTGTTCCGATCAGCCAATAGAATGCGAGCTCAATCTGATTGGCTGATTGGATCAGCCAATCGGATTGAACTTGAATCTGATTGGCTGATTCCATCAGCCAATCAGATTTTCCTACCTTAATTCCGATTGGCTGATAGAATCCTATCAGCCAATCGGAATTGAGGGGACGCCATCTTGGATGACGTCCCTTAAAGCAGCCGTCATTCGTCGTAGTCCGTCGGTGAAGAAGGTGGTTCCGCGTCGGCGGAAGGAAGATTCAAGACCCGGCTTGGAAGATGACTTCGCCCGGATAGAAGACCTCTTCAGCGCCTCTTGGAAGATGACATCGGACGGATCGAAGACTTTTCTTCAGCGCCGCCTGGATGATGACTTCATCGGATGGAAGATTTCTTCAGCGCCGCTTGGAGGATTAACTTCTTCCGCTCCGGATGTCCTCTTCAGTTCCATCGGTGGCTCGGCTGAGTGAAGACGACTCAAGGTAGGATGATCTTCAGGGGATTAGTGTTAGGTTTTTGTAAGGGGGGTTTGGGTTAGATTAGGGGTATGTGGGTGGTGGGTTTTAATGTTGGGGGGGGTTGTATTTTTCTTTTACAGGCAAAAGAGCTGTTTTCTTTGGGGCATGCCCCCACAAATGGCCCTTTTAAGGGCTGGTAAGGTAAAAGAGCTTTGAAATTTATTTAATTTAGAATAGGGTAGGGCATTTTTTTATTTTGGGGGGGTTTGTTATTTTATTAGGGGGCTTAGATTAGGTGTAAGTAGCTTAAAATTGTTGTAATATTTGTAACATGTTTGTAACTTATTTTTTTATTTTTTGCAACTTAGCTTTTTTTATTTTTTGTACTTTAGTTAGTTTATGTAATTGTATTTAATTGTAGTTATTTGTAGTTAATTTATTTAATTAATTTAATGATAGTGTAGTATTAGGTTTAATTGTAACTTAAGTTATGATTTATTTTACAGGTAATTTTGTATTTCTTTTAGCTATGTAGTTATTAAATAGTTAATAACTATTTAATAACTATTCTAACTAGCTAAAATAAATACAAAGTTACCTGTAAAATAAATATAAATCCTAAGATAGCTATAATATAATTATTAATTACATTGTAGCTATCTTAGGGTTTATTTTACAGGTAAGTATTTATTTTTAAATAGGAATAATTTATTAAAGTATAGTGTAGTGTAGTGTTAGGTGTAATTGTAACTTAGGTTAGGATTTATTTCACAGGTACATTTCTCTTTATTTTAGCTAGGTAAGCTATTAAATAGTTAATAACTATTTAATAGTTATTGTACATGGTTAAAATAAATTGAAAGGTACCTGTAAAATAAATATAAATCCTAAGATAGCTAGAATATAATTATTATTTATATTGTAGCTATATTAGGGTTTATTTTAAAGGTAAGTATTTAGTTTTAAATAGGATTCATTTACTTAATAAGAGTTAATTTATTTAGATTTATTTAATTAATATTTAAGTTAGGGGGGCGTTAGGGTTAGGGTTAGACTTAGGTTTAGGGGTTAATAATTTTATTACAGTGGCGGCGGCGTAGTGGGGGGCAGATTAGGGGTTAATAAATTTATTATAGGTGGCGACGGTGTAGGGGGGGCAGGATATGGGTTAATAGGTTTAATATAGGTTGCGGCGGGTTCATGGAGCGGCGGTTTAGGGGTTAAACTATTTATTTAGTTGCGGAGAGGTGCGGGATCAGCAGGATAGGGGTTAATAATTTTATTATAGAGGGCGACGGTATGGGGGGGGGCAGGATAGGGGTTAATACATTTATAAGAGTTGCGGCAGGGTCTAGGAGCGGCGGTTTAGGGGTTAGTAACTTTATTGAGTTGCGGGAGGCTCCGGGGGCGCCGGTATAGGGATAGAACAGTGTAGTTTAGTGTGAGTGCTTAGTGACAGGCTAGCAATAAAGCTGGGAAAAAGCCGAAGGGCAGCGAGATCGGATGAGTGATAACTGTCACAGTCCGCTGCTCATCGCCCCGCGGCTTTTTGACAGCTTTATTTGATAACTTAGGCGTATTTTTTCAGGTCCGCGGCGGCGAAGGTAGGCGAGCTTAGGCGGGCGTATTGGGCCGGCGAAGCAAGAAAAGTAGACGGCTTGATAACTACCCCCCTATGAGTGTAACTGTACATTGTAATATATTTTGATGTGTTTTGTGAAACTTTTTTTGTTTTGCAAAACCTAAGCTCTAAGGTTGCGCCAACCTGACGCATGTTAACTTCAATTGCACTCAAGCAATCACCTTTACTTTTAACTTGTAATATAAGCAAAAAACCCAATGTGCACAAACAGCCGCGATAAACCCCTCACTCGTAATCTGGCCCATAGTCATTACTAGATGATAGAAGCACCTTAGGCTCCCTGAGCAAGTATTGTATTTAAAATGCTGGTGCACGTTGCATACTTAAATACACCTTTGAGACAGCTATAGCTTTTATTAGAAGTATATTTGCTAAAACATGTATATTACAAAACCGTTTCTATTGAAAACTAAAATGCATCCATGTAGATTCCAGTTCTGGGTGGAATGCCCCTTAAATTAATATCACAATAGAAAAATATGGGAAACTTCCATTTATGGGTGGTACATAAGACCCCCTACGTACAGACGGTTAGGGAGACCAGAGCATAATCAGAGATAAACATCAATACTAGCATCCTTTATTTTGGGGCAAAATGTAGCTGAAACCAACAAGAAGCCTATACAAGATGTGTATGAGGGCCATATACTCTGCCCAATACCAGTGGGTGATTCTCTACCTTAATCTGACCTTAATCTGAACTAAATCTCCCTTTCTGATCAGCAATTAGATGTTTGATCATATAATACTTGTTCTTTCTAAAGAGGAGAGCTACACCTCTGGCTCTTTTGGCTTCGTAAGGAGAAAAGAGACCCTCTCCCACCCACCCCTGTTTTAATTGTTGGTGTTCATGCTGATTTAAGTGTGCCTCTTAACCCCTTGAGTGCTAATGACGGCTCTGAGCCGTCACAGAGTTTCCCACTCTGGTGCTAATGATGGCTCAGAGCCGTCACTAGCACTCTCCCAACTTGAGGGAGATCTGGGGGCTCCCACCCGCTCCTACCCCGGCGATCGGGCCTGCATAATCACTGGCATCGCCAGGGCTTTCAGTTTTGCGTGGTGACGTCACACGCAATAACGTGATGACGTCACCGTGAAACTTTATTTACCATTAACAATGTTAAATATAGGAGCAAGGGGCATAAATAAATAAATAAAAAAGGGGCATAAATAAATAAAAAAATATTTTTAAAAATATAAAATAAAAAACCCTTTAAAAAAAAAACCTTAGCACCCAGGTGGGAAAGTGCTTAGCACTCAAAGGGTTAAAGGATGGCTACATCCAATTTAAAGCACCCTCTACATTATAAGAGCTGTGATAGCCTACTTTCCAAGTTACTACTTTCCCCCCCTCTATAGTGTAGTTATAAATATGATATGGGTACAAGAGCTACTTGGAGTCTAATGGCTAATTAGTATAAAAATAGCTGAGTTCTTACAGCCTAGTCTTTCTACACTACAAATAATTAATATTCAGAATGACAAATGAGAATAAAACAATGGTTTCCTCTTCTGTAAATAAAAAATAATTGGTATAAGTATGATGAACCATAATGTTTCAAACAGTGTTAGATATGTGTTTGAAACATTTTTCAAAAGGATATAACTGTACAAACAAGAGAGCTCAAACATAAGTCACAACTGATCTGCAATGTGTCCAATGAAATTCATGTTCCACATCCACTAGAATCTAGAGATCTAGAGGTATATATGTAAGCCTCGAGATTTGTCCCCTTGTAATTACTCTATTGCTGATGGATTTAAGGATCCCACTTTATTAAGGTATAGCTGAAGGTATTTAGGTGAATTAAAAAACATAGGGCCTTACACTGTTTGTAACTTCAGATGAGCTGGATACAGTAGAGCTACCTATTTGCCCTAATAGCTGTTTACAATAGGGAGAGAACTCACGCCTATGTCTTGTGATCTCTGTTGAATAGTCTCGGAAAGGATAAAGTTGTTTTCCTTCAAAAGTTAAGACTGGGGTCTGCCAATAGGCTCTTAACAACAAGAGTTTGTTCTTAAAATTAAGGCATTTACTTATCACCTGGTGGGGTACAGCCATGCTTGTCTCCTGTTTATCCATGGTCCCCACTCCATGAGCCCTCTCTTCAATGCATGGAATACTGGTCGTAGGCATTTGGAGAAATTGAGGCAGCTTTTTTAAACACGTTTTTATTAGAGTTGAGTTTGGAAAGGATTCTGGTTGTACGAAAATCTGAATTTCTTTGTGACTTTTTTCCAAGGACATCAGGTTTTTCCTGTAGGGCTTTGTTCTATATTTGCAAGTTGACAATATTGGTGGATGCAACAAATTTTTGAAGTCCAAGGAAAGTGAGTCCATTCCAGTTCATAATTGTCCTTTTTTTTGTAGGAATAGCACCGATATCTGGGTTACTATGGAATGTTTGTCCTGTAAATTGAAGTCTGGGTGGTACAGATCCTGCCATGAGCACTTCAGCCTGATTCTTAAGCTGTTTGTCAACATGTTTTCTGCTTGCCAGGCATAGTGCCTGTCTTCTTATTGTAAATATTTTAATACATTTGCATACAAGATAACAATCCTCTGAAATAACCTCAAAGGCAGAACTTTAAAGCTGTATGGTACCTGAGATGATGTGAGATCTCTTACCTTAACCATTTCCTTTCAAGCCAGCTTTAAGAAAATAAGAACATGTTGCAGCCTCTGTACTTAATAAATAATGAGTTAACTTAACTTCGATGTAAAGTAGAACAAGACTTTCCCTTGGGACAACTATTGCACCATCGATAAACTTTATAAACTCTCTTGGAGGCCTTAGGGTGCCTACTAGTGTTCTCAGGGTGGATGCACACAAAAGGAATCAAGATAAATCACAGTTCAGTTCACCACTTTTCTATGTCAGAGAGGCTGATAGCTGACAATCTTTTGCTGCCTGCACCACAAGCTGAACAATATAATGGAGGCCACCTCCATGTCTTGACTGAACAGTTTAGCAGTCCATGTGGGAGCTGCACCACAGCTCTGGTTCATAATCCTCCCCAAGCTCCAGGGGTCATACCCACTTGCTGTGCTTTACTCTGACTGAGAGTCCTCCGCAATGCTGCACACAAGCACTGCTGTCAGGCTGCTCTTCCACTCTTTAATAAGAAAAGATATAAGGAGGGTGGTGCATATAGAACATACACCACACTCCTAGGGGGCGCTAACAATAAGCAGCAAACAGTAAGCAGATATATACAGATAATTAAGAGAATATACAATAAACCTAGCACACTTATATCAGATTATTAGAGATGATATGCTCACAAGTGGACCCAGATGATATTGGTATAATCAAATAACAAAATGTCCACACAAAGAATAATCCAAAAGAAAGAAGGCAGCTCTCTGTCATAGGACGGTCATCCTGGTGTGGCGTGATCTATAAGAGAAAGAAGCACAGAGGCGCCAACATGGCCTAGTAACGTCACAGCAGTCGGATACAAAACATCAGCAGGATAGGAAATATACTCACAAGCGTAGCGCACCCAAATGGTGCTATTGTGGCAGCCTGGAACATCAAACAGTGGTCCAGCTCACTGGTGTCTCCAGCCAGATAGAGATGATCCTTGGCGAGGGCCTATCCTATGATGCCTATAAGGGCAAAAAAGGCACACACATAGCCCAGTAACGTTTGTACACCAGATAAAAAAGGATTCAAGGTTGTACTTACAGGAAACAAAGCACCACCAGGTGCAATATCAGCAGTACTGGGACCTCTCAGCCGCCCAGTGGACTGTGGAATCCAATTTGCAGGATGCAGAAAATCACCACTTTGGAAGATAGAACTAGCACACACACTCTGCCCCCAAACAGGAGCAGAATAATTGTGATAAAGCAAGTGTATATTTAAAAACTCTTATTTTAAAAACAGCGACATGTTTCTCAGCCACCACAGGCTGTTTCCTCAGGCTATGTTAAAATGTTAACAACACTTGCTTTATAAAGACAATAGAACACATAAAACTAAATCTGATAGGCTAATTAATTTCTAAAGTGTGAACACCTGTTGCACAGGTCAGCAGTTGGTAGGCATGGAAACCCCTATATACTAAGCTCTCATATGTAACACAAACCATTTTGAGCAAATCCCAAATAAGAATAGATATCTCTGTATTAACCTCCATACCATTGCCATACCCAAAATAGACAATAACCTTGTAACCCTTCAAATTAAGATTAAAAAATGGAAAACAGTAATATAACAATCACAATAAAAACATTTGTTATACACCTCAAAATAAAATAATCACAATATGTACAACAATATAATATACCCACATAAAAAACATAAGCAAGATACATGTATTTTAATAGTCTCTATTCTACATATAATCACATAATATGCCTGACCACATGTATGTTTTATATCACAATAGATCTATATTTTTCCTTTAGTATTATAGACCTTAATTCAGTGACATGCAGTCACAGGAGGCAGGTGAGGCAGCGCCTCCCCTGGCCAATCTATGTAATTACAGGCAGCATTTATTTAAAATTAAAAAATAAAAAAAATTATTTATTTTTTTTTCATATTTTTTTTTTTATAAAATAAGGTGACCCCCCCTACCCCCCCACCCCTCCACAAAAATCATGATTCTGTGTAAAAATTTTATTAAAACCGACTCACTGTTTGTTTATACATCAATACATTCATATTGCGCAAGACAAGGACAGCCGGCTGTCCTTGCATTGCGCAATATGAATGCATTGACTACTGTGGAAGTGTATGGGACGCTGAGAGACTGCCACCAGAGGAGAAAAGGTGCTAATGCAGTCCTCTCCAATGCGCCCCATACACTTCCACAGGAGGCTAGCCTCCGTCCTGGCCGCCTCTCAGTCGTCACTACTAGTCTGACTCTCAGCCAATCAGATTCAGAATTCAGAACTCGTCTGAATCTGACTGGGGCTGGGCCGTCTCTGAGTGCCTCTGAGTGTCTCTCAGTCAGTGTCTGCCACTCTGATTAGTCAGTCAGTGTCGTCCCTAGTGAAGTCTGAGTCGAGTTTTTGACGCCGTGACCGGTGACCCCGGTGTGTTTAACTGTCAGTGTCTACTGTACTGAACTACTGATAACACATCACAAGGTAGGTGCGGTGGTACCTGGGGATGGTGGACTGGACGGTGAGGTGATGACGACGGTCGGTCAGAGACTGAGAGTGACCGTGTGACGCACAGACATAACAACATAATTTCTGACTGACTGACTCTGAGACTAGTGATTATTTATATTTATTACAGTGCTGGCTCTGGCCCTGTATGTTGCAGTAGCACTAATTCTGAGTCTGACTTCTACTAGTACTTACTACTGGCTCAAAAATAGAATGATCTATTCTGCGGCTGCAGTGTGAAAGTCAAGTCAACATTTCATCTGGATCGTTATCTTGTTTGATCACATTGTGATCAAACAAGCTAACGATCCAGATGAAATGTTGACTGTAAATTGATTGTATTTTTTAAGACACAGTGATCATCACGACACAAATCAAAATTAAACTTATCTGTGTCTGTGTGTAACTGTAGTCGTGTATATAATTATATTCATTGGCTAAGTTCTAAGTTACTTGTAATTTGTAACTGATCGTCGTTATGATCCATATCCATATGAATTGTTTGTGACCAGTAAGTTATGTTCAGAAATGCTAAGTCCAGTTGCTCAAACAATAGTAAAACAACTAATTCCCTTTGTGATTTCCTTCCCAAATATTCCACCCAACACCTAAACCCCTAAATTACAAAAAGCAATCTGTATATAGAAATTATAAAAAACCTTAAATGTTATCAAATGACCTTGCATTTGTCAGCCATTTCGTTGCCATCAGCTAATGGTAAAGCATGTTAAACCTACAGTAAAACCGAAGTGTAATTTGTTAATGGACAGCAGGTTATTTTGCACAATCAATAAGACTCCATTAGGTATTACAAGTTGTAAGGCAGGGTGAATAGCTCCCAGCATGTGGCTAATGGCTATTATAATAAACTAAAACAGTAAAACTGAATAGATAACTGTGTTACTGTTGTAATTAACCCCTTGCAGCTCCAACCCCTTTAAGCACTTTGTTAAGGTTTAGAAGTAAATTGCTGCTTGATTCACTGTTAATTTCATTAGTATTAACTATTTCCTTTGCATTCATATCCATGTTATATTATAGTTACTAACTTTCACTAGTATATATGATAATATCAATGGGAGAGCTATCATGTGTCAGCAACAGTTTGCTTAGGCCATCCTTTCCACTTCTCTTCTCCAGTGCAATCAATCAGGAAACATTTCCTAACATTTGTGCCCTAGATCATCCCTGTAATCTTCCTTACCAAGAGCTTGCTGCATGGAGGCACTAAGGATTCATTATTTTTTATTTAATATCACTAATTAATTATTAAAGGGACATTAAACACTTTGATATGGTAATATAAAATTATAAATTGTATATATAAGCCAAATTTGCAATATACTTTAATTATTTATTTTGTCCCCTTTTCCTGAAATTCCATTCTGAAATTGTGAGCTTTTCAGTTCCTGTTAGAAATGGAAGTGCAGACCACTGTTATATTTCACATAACCATTGGCTGAACACTCTAGTGACCTATTTATAACTGTCCCTAATTGGCCACAGGAGAGAATGCAACCTAAGTTACAAAATGGCAACTCCCATTGTTTTATTAGACACTTAAACTTTACATTTATTTTGTCTATATTTAAACAGCTAATGAAACTTTAAAAAATAAATCTACATGTTATTCTCAGACTAATCTTTTCTTTGAATGATTCATTCTATCTAGCATTTATGTAGTGTTTATTGTCCCTTTAAAAAAAATCCCTACATCTTCTGGTATGCACAGTTAAAGGGACAGTCTTGTCCAAAATAAACTTTCATGATTCAGATAGGGCATGTAATTTTAAACAATTTTCCAATTTACTTTTATCACCAATTTTGCTTTGTTCTCTTGGTATTCTTAGTTGAAAGCTTAACCTAGGAGGTCCATATGCTAATTTCTTAGACCTTGAAGGCCGCCTCTTAAGAATGCATTTTAACAGGTTTTTCACCACTAGAGCTGTCCTGTCCGCCATGATAATAACAAAAGCACACTATCTACAAATAGTAATAAAGAATAATGATAAAGATGGCACTAGGTCTTCTGCTGGCAGGGTGTCCCCTCTCCCCAAGCGTTTCAGGTAGCTCCTCCTCAATAAAATGGGCCTCTTATTACTTTATTTCTTTATTGATGGGAGAAGAGAACTAATAGCAGAAAAGCTATCTAGTGCCACCCAGTGCAAGCAGCTGACAGATGAGCAAGGATGGGATGGGAGTGCATGTATGAAATGACTTAATTACACACAAAAATTACATGTCCCCAGCAGCAATCAACAGCTCATCAGGTCTATGCTTCCCAATCAGGGAGTTGCATTTGTTACTATGAATTATTATTGATGCAGAGAGGTTGCTTAAGTTTTATTATGGTTATTTGTAAGTTAAAAGTATGTGTGTGTCAGTGATACGCAGCAGATGTATAATGGAAAAGAGTATTTATATCATGATAATACCCTGCAGTTTATTGATATTGTAGAAAAATCAGGTTACTGAGGGCTGAATCATTCTAGGATATCAATATCTCAACTGAGTCAGATATAACTTAAGTGATTGATAATTCTTTCACATGTACCCCACCCTGTACGCAACCTGCAAGGACTGACGTTTATTATCTCCAGTACATGTGATATACGCTGCTCTATATTCATTATACAACATACATCTAGAGATCCTGCAAGGTTAAAAATGATTATTTTCCTAAATAATTCTCTGAATCAGAGTATTATTAAGTGATAAGTGATCATTTTTAGCCTGTCAGGGTCTCTAGATCTAAATGAATATAGAGCAGACTCAGAGTATATCACATGTACTGGAGAAGATAATAAAGTAACGTTAATCCTTGCAGGTTGCGTACATGATTTAGAAAGAGCATGCAATTTTAAATAACTTTCCAATTTACATCTAATATCTGATTTTCTTCATTCTTTTGATATCCTTTGTTGAAAATCATATCTAAATATGCTTAGTAGCTACTGAGCATATTTAGATATGATTTTCAACAAAGGATATCAAAAGAATGAAGAAAATCAGATATCCTTTGTTGAAAATCATATCTAAATATGCTCAGTAGCTACTGATTGGTGGCTGCATATAGATACCTCATGCGATTGGCTCGCCCATGTGCATTGCTATTTCTTCAACAAAGGATATCTAAAGAATGAAGGCGTATCTGATTCCTAGCCACTGCCTCACCAGCCTCTGAAGTCACCGCACATCACTGCCTTAATTGGTATTATATCTACATTGTACCCTCCTTTAAAGTGTGACATTTATTTCTCTGCCCTAACAAAAAAGCTCTCATATGTAACACAAACCATTTTGAGCAAATTAAATAAAATGTAAAATGCAACTCTAGAGCACCTAAGCCATAGAAAGATTATTTCATTGTAAGACAGTATAAACCTTTTGGGAAAAAAAAAAAAAAAGACACAATGACTAACTAATGTTAAACCCTATCTGTGATATCATATATGCAAAATGTATGTACCTATATTTAATATAAATGTACTAGCAAGATATTTATAATATATAATAGAAATGATAAGCCAAGAATGTAATCAAAACCTAAAGCTATATCTAAATGACGTGCAGAAAAAATATATATATAAATATGTGTAATCATTGGTCCAACATAAATATACCCTTGTATCCTATAAATAAGTCATCTGATCATGGTAATCTTATAAGTAATAATAATATTAAAGTGCTATACCGCTAATGTAAGTAGAAAATAAAAAAATTTTTTTTTTAAAAATTGTTACACATGGCGAAATACTAAACAACCACTGTGTAGGATAATGCAAAAACAATCAGCAACCCCTATTTATGTGTGATGTGATATTGGTGTGAAATTTTTTTAAATATACACTTGCTTTATCACAATTATTCTGCTCCTGTTTGGGGGCAGTGTGTGCTAGTTCTATCTTCCAAAGTGGTGATTTTCTGCATCCTGCAAATTGGATTCCACAGTCCACTGGGCGGCTGAGAGGTCCCAGTACTGCTGATATTGCACCTGGTGGTGCTTTGTTTCCTGTAAGTACAACCTTGAATCCTTTTTTATCTGGTGTACAAACGTTACTGGGCTATGTGTGTGCCTTTTTTGCCCTTATAGGCATCATAGGATAGGCCCTCGCCAAGGATCATCTCTATCTGGCTGGAGACACCAGTGAGCTGGACCACTGTTTGATGTTCCAGGCTTCCACAATAGCACCATTTGGGTGCACTACGCTTGTGAGTATATTTCCTATCCTGCTGATGTTTTGTATCCGACTGCCGTGACGTTACTAGGCCATGTTGGCGCCTCTGTGCTTCTTTCTCTTATAGATCACTCTTTAATAAGACCACACCCACCCTCAGGTGGAGCTGGTGGAAGCACTCCTTGTTGCTGTAATGTCAAGGTGGCTGAAAGGCTCCCACCAAGGATTTGCAGTAATTGGGGTACAGGGCAGCTCTAAACTGCAATAGTTACAGAGAGGTATCATGCTTTTTATTTTTTATTATTTGTCTTTTTGTCTGAGATAATTAAAAAAACAACAACTGGTGAGCGCCTCTCTATTACTTTGGCTGGGAGCACACCCTAGGTGGATGATATTAGAAGTCCAAGAGTGCTGGCCATATACATACACACACAGACACATACATATAGACCTCTGACCCCTTCACAGTCCACACCTTGTTGTATACCATATTCCTTTAATTCTGCTGCAAAACCTTCCTTTCATTACTAAGCCTTTGTTTCCTAAGTACTTACATATAACTTAAATCCTCTATTTCCATATCAGTTTAATGTGTTTTTATTATGCAAAATAGCAAATGATTATCGTTTACTTAAGGTCTCAAAAAGTACTAAATTTAAAGCCTTATTTTAGATTACACATGAGCGCAACACTTAACTCTCTATTTATAATATGATTGCAACTAGCATGCTAATACAGCTCTGCACAATCTATTAAAAGTATAAGGTGAGCTATAAAAAATTCAGCCATGTTAAGGTGCTTAATTTTTACCCATCCACTTGTAATATGTGTTATTTCTTTGCACAAGGACCCTGCGCTATTAATTGTTCTCTACATGTAATTATGTCTTATTTTGCATGTAGATCTTTTGCAATGCAATGAATAATTTCTGATGCATAAATAAAAAAGACCTTAATGCCCCATTAAAATACAACAATTAATTGTGCATGCATAAAATAGATGCTTAAAAATTAGTTTAAAACCTGAAGATCTTACTGCACTATACAGAAAAATGTTGCAATAAGTGCATAGACAAATTGTTTGATTTTATTTTTTTAAATTGTTATCTCTGGAAGTCTTTAATAGATTTGCCTGCTTTATCCATTAAATATTTTTGCCTGTAGTCTTAACTGAACTTTTTTTCATAGAGACAAAATGGAAACATTTTAGAAAAGAAAACACAAAAACACTTTTTTAACTTCAGATTGTCAGGTTAAATAGAAAGTACGATTTTAAACTAAGGTGTGAATGGCAGGTGAATTGAAACATTTTAATTCATACCTTTAACTCTGCATTATGAAGGGCCAAACCCAGTGAGTATCTTCTGTAGGGAGAACTGAGTTTGCCTCCACATTGCATTGTTAATGCTTTGTACAGGTGAATTGTATACAGCATTAACTATGCATTTTGCAGAGATAACTCAGCTCTTCTTGCAGGAGATACTCACTATATTTGGCCCTTCATAATGCATTGTTAATGATAGTTTCAAACCACCTGCAATTCATCTCTTTGCGAATAGTGCCCTTAGACACTACATTTCAGCCACATTTGTTCCTTCAGTAAGCATTTGAAAATAATCAGGCTTATAATTGGAGTCTTTAAGAGGCCCTTTTGCAGCACTGTCGAAAGTGCTTGTTAGTCTTGACAGAAAACTTAATCTCCTTATTTTTTCCCTGTGGAATATCAAGAGCATTCCCTGTGGAAATTATAGACACTATGGTAAAAGTATTGCCTATGAGTAATAACTAGAATATTCCTTAATCAACATTGAGTCTTTATAAGCCTGAAAAAATGTTTGTTACAGCTGAGAAATGCGTAGCTCATTTTATGATTGTTTTCAATAAAATTATTTTGTTTCTGTTTGCCACTATTGTTTTCATAGCTGCTTAAGGAATATTTTTTTTGGAGCAATAAGCTTTGGACACTTTCCTGGTATTAGTGGAGTGATACAAAGTCATTGCTGACATGCATGGAGCCTGATTTGAAGACCATGGTTATGCTGGAGTGAAACAGGATCTGAGATGTTGGGACCTGCCTGCCATATGTGAATTACCATGTGGATTGAGTGGCTTTCAGTGAGAGATCCACATCAAGGTTGGTTCTGGTTGTCAGTTGACAGGCAGCAGGGAGACTGAGAGGTTCCTCCATGCTCTCATAGCACCTGGTGGTGCTTTATTCTTGTGAGTAGAGCAGTAACAATTTGGACATTGTGTTATCATTCCTAGATACAAGTGAGCTTGACATACACACACACACACACACACACACACACACACACACACACACACATATATATATATTTATGCTAATCATAGCAACTCTATAGGTGAGAGCGTCCCCTTGTATTGAGACTATATTTGTCTCAAATTATTCATACCTTTACATTAACCTATGGAATTATGGACCTGTTATCAGCAGAAGCGAGCTTGCTTACTAACTAGATTTGAGGTTCCCAGGAAAGGGAGCTGAAGGCAGTGTACACACAAGATAAAACATGATTACTAGAAGTAGAACCACATATAAGACAGAAACCTTCAAATTGGTGTGGGAATCCCTTGGGTGGTGGGGTTCCTGGTGGTTACTGCTTTGGGGTATCCATAAGGCAAGGGTCCCTAAGGTGAGTTGGTCCCCAGTAAGGGAGGGGTTCTAATAGGGGGATTTATTTGTTGAAGGGTAAATAAGTGCAGTAGGTAAGGTCGGTGTGGTGTTTATTAAATGGGGCATATAATACACAGAGAGAGAAGTGCACTTTCAGGAACAAACAATAGCGATTTACCACCTTCTTTTTAGCCCAGTAATTAATTTCACAGAGAAGAACTTTCCTGTAGTATATCAGTTTAATCCTGCCTATTAAGGTCAGTCCAGCACAAAATAAAATACAAGGCAAATCCTCTCTGAACAACGAACACCGGCAACATCAGATGATCATTTTGGCCTTCATTGGACCTCATCAGTAAGGTGCAGCCATATTCCTCTAAGCACACTGAGCAAGGAGTCCATGTCTGGTTGCCCTTTTCTCCTTTTTTGGAGACATAATACACACAGAGAGAAGCGCACTCCCAGGGTATGTGTTGTTTGTGTGGGGTATGTGTTTTTTCTCTGTGGAATTTATTTGTAGTGAAAACTAAATGCTAATTAGTTGGTAGAGCATAGGGGGTTAATACTAGTTTTTTTGTTGGACATTGCAAAAGAAGTGTAACTTCTTGGCATTTAAACTCTTTCTCCGAGTGGATCAATGGATCGTGTTTAAAATAGTTAAAATAGCTTTTAAAAAGTGTTTAAAATTGATTAACATGTTAGATTTGTTTTTAAACATAATTTTATAGTTTCTTTACTTTAGAGCATTTTTTAGATATTATATTTACTGATTGAATGGGCTGGGTTTTCACATCTGCAGCACTGTTCATACTGCAATTGATCTTTCAGAATGAGGAGGTCAATTGTGGCATTTGAACCTCTATTCCCAAAAGGTATCAGATCACGTCTGCTGGCAATGTATGACCTGTTGATCATTGTAGCAGTTTGATTCCTTCTGCATATGGTTGTGTATTGATATTATATTATCCATATGGCAAAGTGAGACTTTTAGACATCTAACTTTAATATTCTGGGATGCAAGGTCAAAGACATGAGCCCCTGAACAGTGATTTACATTTCTCATCCACATGTTGCCTTATTGTTGCCAGGACCATTGTTGTTTCTCATAGGCTAATTTTTTTGAAAGGTTTCATAACAAAAATGCTTATGTCTCCAGTATGTGGGTCAATTGCATTACTAAATGGAGAAACCCGTCTGCAAGATTATTATTGTAAAGGTACAGCAATGTGTTTCCACAATATTTCACTAAACATAAAGGGCCAGATCACAAGTGGGACGCAATAAGCGATAAGGGGTTTATCGTAGGGGGTTTGTGCTTGTTGGGCTTACCGCTGGTATTACAAGTTGAAAGTAAATGTGATCGTTTGAGCGGAATCACGATTTACGTTAGAATGATTACCGTGACTTTAGAGGTCGGGTTAGCGCACATGAGAATATGCGATCAGGTTTGCGCAAGAGTGGGGTGTTTTTTTTCCACTTTTTTGCTTTATTGACTTCTATGGGGGATTATGTGAACGTGCACGCAATATTGTAAGTTATTTTTTTTGCGTTATTCGTGTGAACCAATACAGTTTACTTTCAAATCGTAATATAAGTGCAACCTGACAAGGACCAAAAGCTTATTTCTAGTGTAATTAATGTTCAAGCAGGAGCGGTAATTAGCGCTCCACTTGTAATCTGGCCCAAAATACAGAGAATATCAAAAAAGTCTCAGTATATTATAACAGATAAGAATATATTCCAAACAGCTTTTATCTGATAGAATTCCATATGTCTATTCTGCAATCATTGTAAATGTTTACAGCTATGTGCTATTCATTTATAATCATACAAAGAGATGCTAATTATATAGTATTTACCATTCTTTGTGTTCCATTATTCACTGGGTATTGTACCTATTTCTCTGCTTTAACTGAAATACAATATATGCTCTTCAGAATATGACTGTATTGTGAGGTTTAATTAATTTCTTTATTTCTTTTATTTACAAAGTGCTTGACAATGATGGCAAATTATATGTAAAAAAAGAAATGGAGACGATTAATAGAATATATTACATCTGAAAACAAGATACTGAAAGCACAAAAGAACGTGCCGTCCTTACATTTCTATTTTCATAATAACACAATTTATTGTTTTTCACCCCGCTGTTGGCACTGAGTGTAAACATGTTGAAGCTGGATACCAAATACATTAAGTTTGATTGTAATCTATTTACCTAAAAAACTATGATCAGTAAATATTCTATTATGTGTTAGAGATCTTCTATTTCTCTCTGTTACCTTAATTTTGTAATTGTTGCTGTTGTTGGAGAGGTAATGCTGACACCAACAATATTGCTCCCTTAATGCTGTTGGCTGAATATTTTGGCATAATGAGATCTTTGAAATCGCTGTTTTACCTTGTGGCTGCTCACTTGTCGTGAGACAGATGAGCTCAGCTTTATAATAAGGGTTAAATTTAGGGCTAGAGTTTGGGTTAACCCCTTGGATACCTGGTCATATTGGGGGCCCATCAATATCTTAGCTGTGACATTATGGCAGCTGTGCTATTGGTATGTGAGATAAATTATTGTAGTAAATCCCTAAATGTGCTATATACAAACAAAATTACATTTAAGAAACATTCACCTAGATTACGAGTTTTGCGTTAGAAGCCGTGCGGTGCTAACGAGCAGTTTATGTTCACCGCTCACTTACAGACAGCGCTGGTATTACGGGTTTTTAGAAACCCGCGTTAACCGCAAAAAAGGGAGCGAAGAGCAAAATTTTGCTCCACATCTCACCTCAATACCAGCGCTACTTACGTTAGCAGTGAGCTGGCTGAACGTGCTCGTGCACGATTTCCCCATAGGAATCAATGGGGGAGAGCCGGGTTAAAAAAACCTAACACATGCAAAAAAGCAGCTTAAAGCTCCTAACGCAGCCCCATTGATTCCTATGGGGAAATAAAAGTTATGTCTACACCTAACACCCTAACATGAACCCAGAGTCTAAACACCCCTATTCTTACACTTATTAACCCCTAATCTGCCGCCCCCGACATTGCTGACACCTACATTATATTATTAACCCCTATTCTGCCGCTCCGGAAACCGCCACCACCTACATTATACTTATGAACCCCTAATCTGCTGCCCCAAACATCGTCGAACCCTACATTATATTTATTAACCCCTAATCTGCCGCCCCAATCTCGCTGCAACCTAACTACATTTATTAACCCCTAATCTGCTGCCCCCAATGTTGCCACCACTACAATGAAGTTATTAACCCCTAACCCCTATCTAACCCTAACCCCCCCTAACTTAAATATAATTTAAATAAATCTAAATAAAATTACTACAATAAACTAAATAATTCCTATTTAAAACTAAATACTTACCTATAAAATAAACCCTAAAATAGCTACAATATAACTAATAGTTACACTGTAGCTAGCTTAGGGTTTATTTTTATTTTACAGGCAACTTTGAAGATAGAAGATGCCGCCTGGATGAAGACTTCTTCTTGGTTCATTGAGGACTTCGGCCCGGTTGGGTGAAGACGTCTCCCGGTAAGGTGATCTTCAGGGGGGTTAGTGTTAGGTTTTTTTAAGGGGGTATTGGATGGATTTTAGAGTAGGGTTGGTTTTGTGGGTGGTGGGTTTTAATGTTGGGGAGGGGAATTGTAAATTTTTTTTCAGGTAAAAGAGCTGATTATTTTGGGGCAATGCCCCGCAAAAGCCCCTTTTAAGGGCTATTTGTAATTTAGTGTAGGGTAGGGCTTTTTTTATTTTTGGGGGGCTATTTTATTTTGTTAGGGGGATTAGATTAGGTGTAATTAGTTTAAAAATGTTGTAATTTCTTTATTATTTTCTGTAATTTAGTGGGGGTTTTTGTACTTTAGATAATTTTATTTAATTGTATTTAATTTAGGTAATTAATTTAATTATAGTGTAGTGTTAGGTGTAATTGTAACTTAGGTTATGTTTTATTTTACAGGTAAATTTGTCTTTATTTTAACTAGGTAGTTATTAAATAGTTAATAACTATTTAATAACTATTCTACCTAGTTAAAATAAATACAAAGTTGCCTGTAAAATAAAAATAAACCCTAAGCTAGCTACAATTAGTTATATTGTAGCTAGCTTAGGGTTTATTTTACAGGTAAGTATTTCATTTTAAAAAGGAATAATTTAGTTAATTGTAGTAATTTTATTTAGATTTATTTAAATTAGGTTAGTTAAGTTAGGGGGTGTTAGGGTTATACTTAGGTTTAGGGGTTAATAACTTTATTATAGTGGCAGCGACGTTGGGGGCGGCAGATTAGGTTTTAATAAATGTAGGTAGGTGGCGGCGATGTTAGGACCGGCAGATTAGGGGTTAATAATATTTAAATAGTGTTTGTGATGCGGGAGTGCGGCAGATTAGGGTTTAAAATATTTATTTTAGTGTTTGCAATGTGGGAGGGCCTCAGTTTAGGGGTTAATAGGTAGTTTATGGGTGTTAGTGTACTTTTTAGCACTTTAGTTAAGAGTTTTATGCTACGGTGTTGTAGTGTAAAACTCTTAACTACTGACTTTAAAATGCGGTACCAGTCTTGACAGGAGAGGGTTTACCGCTCACTTTTGGTCAGACTCGTAATACCGGCGCTATGCAAGTACCATTGAAAATATAGTATACGCAATTGACATAAGTGGATTTGCGGTATTTCTGAGTCTGGCCAAAAAAGTGAGCGGTACACCTGTACCTGTAATACCAGCGGGCGTTAAAAACCGGCCAACGCTGCTTTTTAAGCCTAACGCAAGACTCGTAATCTAGCGGATTAAGTTTCCCTGTAAAATAAAGGAATTATTAATCTCCAAAAAAATATTCAACACTGTGGTTTGCGCATGAGAATCATTAAGTTCTGCCCAATTTTGTCTCCATTCTCACAATATTTAGAATAATTTTTTGTATGTTCTGAAAATAAAAAAACACATAAGATGCCAGTATTTACAAGACCTCCAGGTCATTCTGGTTCTCAGCAACTATGATACATTTGCTAGGGTTCATTAGTAAACTATATCCCCTGTGCTATTCTATTGGACTATATTTTAAAGAGACTCAGTGTGTTTTTTTTTTAACAATGATGCTTTCCTGATTAATTGAGTTTGCACAACAGTGTAACAAGCATTGAAAACTTATGTCTCAATTGGAAACCCTTCGTTTTTAAGGGAAGTAGAATTATTAATGAACTAATGAAATTTGTTACAGTAAGAAACCCCTAAAATTGGAGGAAACAGAGACGATATTTTGTAGAACACTTTGGCCCATATTTATCAAGGTCTGGCGGACCTGATCCAACATTGCGGATCAGGTCCGCCAGACCTCGCTGAATACGGCGAGCAATACGCTTGCCATATTCAGCATTGCACCAGCAGCTCACAAGAGTTGCTGGTACAACGCCGCCCCTGCAGACTCGCGGCCAATCAGCCGCCAGCAGGGAGGTGTCAATCAACCCGATCGTACTCAATCGGGTTGTATTGTGGCAATGTCTGTCCGCCTGCTCAGAGCAGGCAGACAGGGTTATAGAGCAGCGGTCTTTGTGATCACTGCTTCATAACTGCTGTTTCTGGCGAGTCTAATGTTCAGCCCATTTTTTACAAAAGCAACAATTACGATTTGTATTTTGTACTTAGAAGTACGAATCTCTATGATTTTTTTGCACATCCAGTGTATTTAAAGGGACATAAACCTAATTTTTTTCTTTCATGGTTCAGATAGATCATGACATTTTAAGCAACTTTCTAATTTACTCCTATGATCAATTTCTCTTTGGTCTCTTGCTATCTTTATTTTAAAAGCAGGAATGTAAATCTTAGCAGCCAGCCCATTTTAGGTTCAGCACCATTGCTTAATGGAGGATTACATTTACCCACCAATAAACAAGCATAACCCAGGTTCTCAACCAAAAATGGGCCGGCTCCTATGCTTCACATTCCTGCTTTTTATATAAAGATAGCAAGAGTACAAAGAAAAATTGATAATAGGAGTAAATTAGAAAGTTACTTAAAATTGCATGCTCTATCTGAATCATGAAAGTAAAAATTTGGTTTAGTGTCCCTTTAAAATACGATTTACACTGTGAATATTTAAAACAGATTATTCCTTTGTAATTTACATACAAATTTTTACATTTTTGATAAATTACAATGTTTGGTGAAGAAATTTTCTACAATTTTTGATGTTGGGTTAGCGCACTTGAGACTTTGCTATCGGGTTTGCAAGCGAGTAGGGTTAAGTTCAGCTTTTGCGCTCATCAGGTTACTTTCAATTCATAATATGAGCACAACCCGATGCACAAAAAAAAAAAGTTTATATCTAGCGCAGTTAACGCTCGAGCTAGACCTTGAAATAAAGCTCTGTTTGCAATCTGGTCATTTGTGTTTTTTTTTCTTGGTTTTTGTTTTATAAAAATAGTTCCTCTTTCAACAACCCCATTGTGACTGCTGTAGATGTCATTTTTGGCCATTGCACATGAGGTATCAAGACACATTTTATAGTTATTATTGCTATAAACCTCAAGAATAACTTAATTAAAAGGCTATGCCAAATTTGTGGAAGGTGACATTAAGCTATTACTATAAGGACTACATTAGATTCAAATAGTACATTCAGCATATGCCTGTTTGCCTTTTATTGTTTAAATAAACTTTTTGCTGCCCATTCCAGTCCATCCATGTAAAGCGCAATATGCATATTTGCTAACAGTCTATGAATTTTTTTTTTTAACCTGGGAAATTCCCCTCCAGGAGATTTGGGGGGCTACAACTGAGCTGGGGCATGTATGACACACGTTAATGGGGAGGAGCTGCCGGTGAGGCTGTATGTGCAGCAAGTAGCTTGTTTGATCACTAAGAGCAGGTCTAGGCAGGGAAGAAGAAAAAACACTCCTCCACACTAGGTAAGGAGTTGTGCTGATTTGTTGTAAATTGGGGGGATTACTTTGCTACTAGTGGAGATAATTTATTGTTTGCATCTTTGCATTATTTAGTCTGACAATAATCTTCATAATTCTAGCACTCCACTTCATACACACAGTTCTAAAATATGAACATTTCTGTCAGACTAAATAATAGAAAAATCTAATTGCCCCCCCAACAGCTCACCCAGTCCGGTGCTGTGCATAATTACATAGTAAGATCAACTGCACTGAGTGTTTGCTGTGTCTCTCCTGTTTAAAGTAATTTGACACACTGCAGCTTAGCTCCTCCCCTGCACCTCTGCCCTCAGAGTATCATTAGTAGTACAGGATAACTTAGGAAACATTTCTGCTGGCTATTAGGACAGTGAATCTAAGGAAGTTTTGTGTCACTTTAGTTCTGTGTGTCTTTAACCCCTTAATGACCACAGCACTTTTCCATTTTCTGTCCGTTTGGGACCAAGGCTATTTTTACATTTCTGCGGTGTTTGTGTTTAGCTGTAATTTTCCTCTTACTCATTTACTGTACCCACACATATTATATACCGTTTTTCTCGTCATTAAATGGACTTTCTAAAGATACAATTATTTTCATCATATCTTATAATTTACTATAAAGAAAAATTATAAAATATGAGGAAAAAATTTAAAAAAAACACACTTTTTCTAACTTTGACCCCCAAAATCTGTTACACATCTACAACCACCAAAAAACACTGTGCTAAATAGTTTCTAAATTTTGTCCTGAGTTTAGAAATACCCAATGTTTACATGTTCTTTGCTTTTTTTGTAAGTTATAGGGCCATAAATACAAATAGCACTTTGCTATTTCCAAACCATTATTTTTCAAAATTAGCGCTAGTTACATTAGAACACTAATATCTTTCAGGAATCTCTGAATATCCATTGACATGTATATATTTTTTTTTAGTAGACATCCCAAAGTATTCATCTAGGCCCATTTTGGTATATTTCATGCCACCATTTCACCGCCAAATGCGAT
The DNA here is from genome assembly GCF_027579735.1 of Bombina bombina. Classification (NCBI taxonomy): domain Eukaryota; kingdom Metazoa; phylum Chordata; class Amphibia; order Anura; family Bombinatoridae; genus Bombina; species Bombina bombina. The sequence continues at coordinate 713,935,246 of NC_069501.1, read as the reverse complement.
TAAATACAAAAAATCGTTCACTTTTTTACTAATTTTTTCACAAACTTTTGGTTTCTCACTGAAATTATTTACAAACAGCTTGTGCAATTATGGCTTAAATGGTTGTAAATGCTTCTCTGGGATCCCCTTTGTTCAGAAATAGCAGACATATATGGCTTTGGCGTTGATTTTTAGTAATTAGAAGGCTTCTAAATGCCACTGCGCACTACACGTGTATTATGCCCAGCAGTGAAGGGGTTAATTATGGAGCATGTAGGGAGCTTTTAGGGATACTATTAGCTTTAGTGTAGTGTAGTAGACAACCCCAAGTATTGATCTAGGCCAATTTTGGTATATTTCATGCCACCATTTCACCGCCAAATGCGATCAAATTAAAAAAAACGTTAAATTTTTCACAATTTTAGGTTTCTCACTGAAATCATTTACAAACAGCTTGTGCAATTATGGCACAAATGGTTGTAAATGCTTCTCTGGGATCCCCTTTGTTCAGAAATAGCAGAAATATATGGCTTTGGCGTTGCTTTTTGGTAATAAGAAGGCCGCCAAATGCCGCTGCATTTCACACGTGTATTATGGCTAGCAGTGAAGGGGTTAATTATGTAGCTTGCAGGGTTAATTTTAGCTTTAGTGTAGAGCTCAGCCTCCCACCTGAAACATGAGACCCCCTGATCCCTCCCAAACAGCTCTCTTCCCTCCCCCACCCCACAATTGTCCCCGCCATCTTAAGTACTGGCAGAAACTCTGCCAGTACTAAAATAAAAGCTTTTTTTGGGGGGCTTTTTTTTGCTTTGTTTTTTGGCATATTTACATATGCTGCTGTGTAGGATCCCCCCTTAGTCCCCAACCTCACTGATCCCCCACCAAACAGCTCTCTAACCCTCCCCCTCTGCCTTAATGGGCACCATCTTGGGTACTGGCAGCTGTCTGCCAGTACCCAGTTTAGCAACAAATGTGCCTTTTTTTTTTAAAAAAAAATGCCCTTTTCTGTAGTATAGCTTCCCCCCCCCAAGACCAACCCCCCCACCCCTTCCTGATCCCTTAGATGTTTATTTCTAAATTTAAAAATATTTTTTTTTTAACTTTTAACAATTTTATTTTTCTGTAGTGTAGCGGTTCCCTCCCGCTCACGCCCGTGCACGCGCCCGCCCGCGCGCTCCCGCCTGTTCCGCCCCCGATCCCGCCCCCCTTCCCTCCACTCAGCACATCGATGGCCGCCCATCCCGCCTCCCAGACTTGCTCCCACCCACCAACGATACCGGCCACCGATGTCCGGTGCAGAGAGGGCCACAGAGTGGCTCTCTCTGCATCGGATGGCCAAGGGGGGTTATTGCAGGATGCCTCCATATCGAGGCATCACTGCAATAACCGGAAAGCAGCTGGAAGCGAGCAGGATCGCTTCCAGCTGCTTTCCAGACCAAGGACGTACGCCACACGTCCTCGGTCATTAACTGTCTTTTTTTTGAGGACGTGTGGCGTACGTCCTTGGTCATTAAGGGGTTAAGCACTCATCTGAGCCCTGCAATAGTGTAATATAATATGTAATGCAGATGTTATGTGGTATTGCGGCAGTTAGACAAAACAGTCATATAAGCGTTGAAGCAGCAACAGCATGCATGCAGCAATATATCTCAAAACGGCTTAATCATGCATAACTGGGTTAGTGCAAGATGCTAAAACAATGGTACCTTCAACAGAAGTAATAGCATACAGATAATAGAGTAAGGTCACACTTGAATCAAAGGGTTATTTAATCACACACACATTACATGTGCTATCCAAAGTAAACTAGGTAAATCAGTGTGCCTATTGCGGTCACAAACTCTGTGTATATAGAAAGCAGGGTATTGGCAAGCATCAAAGGTATGGGAATTTATGTTAGAAGTATCCGGCACTCAAGAACTATCTCCGCCGGTTAAAGTGAAAAACAACGTTCCATGAACGAGTGTGACCTTACTCTGTTATCTGCATGCTATTACCTCTGTTGAAAGTTTTGAGCTAGTCATGTTGCGCTCATATTACAAGTTGAAAGAAAACTATTTTTGTTCTAGCGGTAACCGGACTAGCACAAAAATCCAAAATTAGAATATCGCGTGCACATTCACGTATGCCACCATAGAAGTCAATAGAGAAAAAAAAGGGGGAAAAAACCTAACACCCCATTTTAATGCAAGCACAATCGCATATTCTCATTTGCGCTAACCCCAAATGAAAATATGAATATCTCATATTCCAATGTTCTCTACATAACTGAATATGCTCTATTTATTCATAAATACACATTTCTACATATTTATGATGTTTTTTTGCACAAATATATATATATATATGTATAGATCAGAGATCCTTAAACTTGGCCCTCTAGAGGTTTCGGATCTACATTTCCTATGATGCTCAGCCAGCTAATATGCTGGCTGAGCATCATGGCAAATGTAGTTCCGAAACCTCTGGAGGGCCAAGTTTTAGGATGCCTGATATAGATGATTATATATAGGTATAGATATATACAATTATATATAGGAATATCTATGTAAAAATACTTAGAATATACTCTGCTATGTACAGAACATTGGCATGCCAAATATTTACAGTATAAATAAAACCTTTATTAAATATGAATATTGCATAAATATGCTTTAAAATGTTTTCATGTGCAAAGGGCTCATATGCACTTATATATATGTCTGTATATGTATACATGCATAATTATGTGCTTTATATATGTATTTATGTCTGTAAATACATAAATACACATATAAATACATATGTACACATATATAGACATATAAATACATACATAAACATCTTTAAAAAATATTTTTAAATCATTTTTATTAGATGGTGTTAACATGAGTTTAAGTGTACATTGTAATGTATTTTTGATGTGTTTTGAGCAACTTTATATTTTTGTGAAACAGTTAACCAGAGCTCTGAAGTCACGGTAATCATTATACCGTAATTTGTGGCTGAGCTCATGCAATCGTATTTACTTTCAACTTGTAATAGGAGTGGTAAGCCCGATGAGTTTAAACCCTCGCTATATACCCCTTATCCCTCGGGGGGCAAATGATGGCGCTCCACTTGTAATCTAGCCCATAGTGTATTATTTAAATATAATTAACTCCTACTGGAATATTATTATTATTATTGAATGGGTTCACATATTATTTGTCTGTCTAATTTTATAATTTTGATGCTGTGTTGTAACAATAACCATATGCCCAGAACGTGTTCCAGAGACTGGTATTGTCAATATTATGGGATAGGTGTAAGAGCTTGGTGCTAGGATTTGTAAAAGCTATGGTTAAGAATAAATTATACTATAATTATAAAATAGGTGTGATTTGACCGCAGAACTGAGTGGGTGGAGCAGTTGAACAGTAAATCTTCAATACTCTGGTAAACTGGTTACTTGCTCAGCTTCAAAGAGCAAAGTGTCCCTGGAATGTTTTTTGAAATATTGCCAACTATGTATTATGTGACTTTTTTGTGGGATTTTTACATTTGAACCCACTCCCATCCATTTGATAAACCCATTTATTACAAGGTGGCCTATCTATCAAGCTCCGAATGGAGCTTGAGGGCCCGTGTTTCTGGCGAGTCTTCAGACTCGCCAGAAACAGCAGTTATGAAGCAGCGGTCACAAAGACCGCTGCTCCATAACCTTGTCCGCCCGCTCTGATGAGGCGGACAGGAATTGCCGGAATTCAACCTGATCGAGAACTATCGGGTTGATTGACACCCCCTGCTGGCGGCCGATTGGCCGCGAGTCTGCAGGGGGCGGCGTTGCACCAGCAGCTCTTGTGAGCTCAAGGTTTTTAAATGCATTTATATAATGAAAGCACCCCCTATACCTTGCATGAGGACAACTCATCACCAGTTTTCCGATATAGGAGTTTTGGACTTTTCAAATTCTGAACCTTGCATATGTAGAAAGTCAATTTTTGCCTGTTTCAGTTGCCAATCGCTTTTAATAAATTACTTGTACAGGTTAAGTTAATATTTTAATATATATATATACACAGTATATGTATACATATACAATGAGAACTTTTATAAGTGCTTATTTAGCAATTTAGGGCATGTGATGTCACTTGCACAGCTTAAATGTGCTCAGGCAGTGAGAGAGTTCACATAAAAGACTGTGCACAGTCCTGTCTGAACAAGTGTGGACTGACACCTGTCAAATCAAATCCATATAGTTTGCAATCACATATCGAGATGACAAGTAGACAGCTAATAGTGCTGCATGCAGTAGGAAGGTATCCTGAAAGGAATCTAACATTCTGTGCAGCTGTAATTATCTGCTAAATATAAGTACATAGTACCACAACACCAGTAAAGAAACACTATTGTAAAATCAAGATATACACCCAGGACCGTCTTTAACACAGGGCAAAAGGGGCAGCTGCCCAGGGCCCAGTTTCTGTTGAGGGGCCCAAGAGTCCTAAAAAAAATTATTATTTTTTTAATTTTTTTTTTTTTAAATGGTTCATACCAGACTGCTGATGTGACATGGGGAACACACACATTCAGTCCTAATACTGTCACAGTCAAAATTACTCTGTTAATATATATATATTTTTTTAAACTGTGCCAGACCGTACCGGTGTCATGTGACATGCCAAGCTATTGCCATGTGCTGTTTTAGGTGTGCACTGTGCAGCACTGAATGCAAAGCCTTAACATGGTATCCAGCCATTCCCACTGCATCAGAAAAGGTCCTACTGGGGTTACTACTGTTACCAGGTCACTGCTCTGGTGGTGGGGATTGTTTATGGGTAGGGCTGACTGTAGACGCATGCAGCAGAAAGCTGGAGCGGCAAGGACGTGAGGATTTGAGCATCTGTGCAGCTACATACACTGCTCTCTTCAGTCTTGAGGCTGTGTGACTCATCCCACACTGTATCCATGCAGCCTTGGACAGACAGCATCCTGTCTGCTGGTCCCCTTAGCCCTGCTCTTTCTGCTGTGGCCCTAAGATCAACTAACTGAAGTTTGTTAGGCGAACAGTGCTTTGTGGAAAGGTGTCAGTGGGAAGAATAAGTGAGTTCACACACACCACTCCCCATGCAGCATTGTCTAGTGCAGGGTGAGAGGGAACTTGTTCCTAACAAAGAAGTGACATGTGCTGCTGTGGCTGATGTATAGTGTCATGCTGATACTTCACAGATTAATGTAAGTTTTATTTTTATAGTTTTTGTTTTCTCTCTGTCTCAGATTTGACAGATTCCCATAGTAGTTCTGCTGTAAACTTATTTTTGTCTGCACCTCCATGCTTCCTCCTCAGTCTTTACCTTGCTTTGCTCCTGTTGGCTGCCCTAAATCTCTTTAACCAGCTAACCTAACACTAGAATCACATTCAAAAGAATATTAAATGAATCCACAGTGGAGGAATTTATATATTTATTTACTTATTAGTTCTGCTTAGGTCCAGTTTCACATATTGCAATGTATTTTTTTTTTTTAAATGATTACCCCAGCAGTGGATGATCCACTGCTGGGCTAATAATTAAAAAAAAAAAAAATGATTTAGTTGTTTTTTGGGATGTTGGGGTGGAGAGCGAAATTTTATGGTGGGGCCCAAGAAAATTTTTGCCCAGGGTCCAGTCAATATTAAAGACGGCCCTGTATACACCTGAGGGAGATAGGTTTTCTTTTTCAAATTGTCCCCAGATGAAGTTTATGGGAATTCATTTTGTGCAGCACAGAAGTGGTGGCATCATTACTAGGAGGATGGTGCAGTAACATAATGACTTTGTATATGTATGAGAGTTCCACTGCAGAACATATTAGAACTGGAACTAAAGGAATTATTTGAGCTGGGACGGTAGCAGGTATATGAGATGAACGAATAGGCCAATAAAAACATTTTTTTTTGCATTTTAAAATAATTTTGAAAAGATTTAAAAGTTTTTTTTTTAAGTTATATTTCTACTCTAAATTAATATTTTTCTTGTCATGCTTGAAGGTGTTGTTCTTCACACACAAAGCTTTGGGAGTTGCCTTTATCAGCATAGAGTTCCCTGTGTTACCTTATTCTTTCCATATGCACACAAATACATTTTTATTGTCCCTTTAAGTATGTGCATTTTCCATTAGGTCCCTACTACAGCACTGCAGTCTTCACTGGTATATATTATAAGCTATGTATTTTAATCCTTGTTTAGAGTAAAGGAACCAGTAATATTGTCATGTGACTGGAAGACTGTGGAACTTAGTGGGACAAATAGTACAAGTGCAAAGGTGGATTTGGAAACACCCCGTGATTGGCTTTAAGCACTTGAAAGTGATTGCACATCGAAGAACCTGAACATAGCTTGAACTTGACAATAAATATAGTTGTAAGTAATATATAATTTAAAATCTGCAGCAACCTGGCTTGATTTGACAAGTGACTCAGTACCTTTGGAATAACATTATATATAGTGAAGATTATCGAACATTTGGGAGCAGGCAATTGCTGTCAATGAAAATAAAAGAAACACAATTTTAAAGTTAAATGCTATATTTTAATATTAAAAATGGTTTAATAAGCACAATGCAAGGCAGTTGATGTACCATAAGCTATAACCTGTGTCCTGGGCTATCTGTTGGAGTATTATTTAGCAGGGGGGGGGGGCAATAAACTCCAATATTAAAGGGATACTGACCCAAATTTTTTTATTTCATGATTCAGATAGATAGAGCATGCAATTTTAAGCAACTTTCTAATTTACTCCTATTATAAAAAATGTTTTACGTTCTCTTGGTATCTTTATTTGAAAAAGCAGGAATGTAAGCTTACGAGCTGGCCCATTTTTTTGTTCAGCACCCTGGGTAGCGCTTGCTAATTGGTGGCTACATTTAGCCACCAATCAGCAAGTGCTACCCAGGTACTGAACCAAAGATTCAGCACCTGGGTAGCACTTAGGGTTAATCAGCCAATCAGATTGAGCTCGCATTTTATTGGCTGATTGGAACAGCCAATAGAACGCGAGCTCAATCTGATTGGCTGATTGGTTCAGCCAATCGGATTGAACTTGAATCTGATTGGCTGATTGAATCAGCCAATCAGATTTTTCCTACCTTAATTCCGATTGGCTGATAGAATCCTATCAGCCAATCGGAATTCGACGGACGCCATCTTGGATGACGTCATTTAAAGGTACCTCGTTCGTCGTTCAGTCGTCAGCCGGGATGGATGCTCCGAGTCGGTGGAGAGAAGATTCAAGATGCCGATTGATGGAAGATTCTGCCGGATGGAAGAAGACTTTGCTGCCGCTTGGATAAAGACATCGCTGGGATGAAGACCTCTTCTTTACCGCTTGGATAGACATCGGCCGGATCGGATGAGGAGTTCGGCCCGGTGGTGAAGACAAGGTAGGGAGATCTTCAGGGGGGTAGTGTTAGGTTTATTTAAGGGGGGTTTGGGTTAGATTAGGGGTATGTGGGTGGTGGGTTGTAATGTTGGGGGGTGGTATTATTTTATTAGGGGGCTTAGAATAGGTGTAATTAGCTTAAAAATCTTGTAATCTTTTTTTTATTTTTTGTAATTTAGTGGTTTTTTTTTTGTAATTTAGTTTAGTTTATTTAATTGTATTTTTAGATAGATATTTGTAGTTTATTTAATTTATTGATAGTGTAGGTGTATTTGTAACTTAGGTTAGGATTTATTTTACAGGTAATTGGGTAATTATTTTAACTAGGTAGCTATTAAATAGTTCATAACTATTTAATAGCTATTATACCTAGTTAAAGTAATTAACAATTTACCTGTAAAATAAATATAAACCCTAACATAGCTACAATGTAATTATTAATTATATTGTAGCTATCTTAGGGTTTATTTAATAGGTAATTATTTAGATTTAAATAGGAATATTTTAGTTTATAATATAAATTAGATTTATTTAATAAGAATTTAGTTAGGGGTGTTAGGGTTAGATAGAGTTAATATAGTTAATATAAATACTATAGTAACTATATTAACTATATTAACCCTAATATAATTAGGGTTAATATAGTTAATATATATAATGTAATAACTATATTAACTATAATATACTTAGGGTTAATATAGATAATATAGCTGGCGGTGGGGTAGGTAGATTAAATTAGGGGTTAATAATTTTAATATAGATGGCGGCAGTGTAAGGGGCTTACATTAGGGGTTAATACCATTAATATAGGTTGCGGCGGTGTAGGGAGGGCAGGTTATAGGGCAAAAGAGCTGTTTACTTTGGGGAAAAGCCCCGCAAAAGGCCCTTTTAAGGGCTGGTAATAGAGATAATTATTTTAGGGGGATTAGATTAGGGGTTAATAATATTAATATAGCTGGCGGCGGTATAGGGAGATTAGATTATGGGGTTAATAATTTTTATATAGGTGGCGGCGGAGTAAGGGGTCAGATTAGGGGATAGATAAGGAAGATGGCGGCGGTGTAAGGGGTTCACATTAGGGGATAGATCAGTTAGATGGTGGCGGTTTTAGGGGCTCACAGTAGGGGGTTAGTTTATGTAGATGGCGGCGGTTTAGGGGTTAAATACTTTATTAGGGATTGCGGCGGGGGATCCCGGTTGACAGGGAGATAGACATTGCGCATGCGTTAGGTGTTAGGTTTTATTTAGCAGATCGCGGTTGACAGTTAGATAGACATTGCGCATGCGTTAGGTGTTTATTTAGCAGCCAGTTTAGGGAGTTACGGGGCTCCAATACTCAGCATAAGGCTTCTTACGGCTGCTTTTTGTGGCGAGGTGAAAATGGAGTAAGATTTCTCCATTCTCGCCACGTAAGTACTTACGCTGTATATTGGATACCAAACTGCGCGGGTTTGGTATACCTGCCTATGGCCCAAAAAACTACGGGCGACGGCAGAAATATACGCGCGTAACTTCTAGGTTACGCCGTATATAGGATACCAAACCCGCACAAATATTGGCGCCTCCAGCTTTTGCGGGCGACGATTTTTATCGGATCGACCCCATCGTATTTGGGTCATACAACAACTAATAACATTTCGCACATCCAGCACTTAATCATGTCATGATGAAATTAAGTGCTACTATTCATGATATATTGGACTGAAGGTTTGGCAGTAAACAGATATAGGGGTAGAATTATTATAGTGTGAGCAGACATGATACGATGTAGCCTATTATGTCAGCTACACATTGATAAATGCTGACAGCATACTCTGTCAGCATTTATCATTGCACCAGCAGTTCTTGTGAACTGCTGGTGCAATGCCACCCCCTGCAGATTCACGGCCAATCGGCTGTTAGCAGGGGGTGTCAATCAACCCGATTGTATTCGATCGGGTTGATTTCTGTCCCCGGCCTCAGAGCAGGTGGAAAAGTTATGGAGCAGTGGTCTTTAGACCGCTGCTTCATAACTTCTATTTCTGGAGAACCTGAAGGCTTGCATGGAAACAGGGGCATCAAGCTCCATACAGAGCTTGATAAATTGGCCCCATAGCGTGCACTGAGCAAAAGGCGCTGTACGTTTGATGAAGTTTATAACAGTTGATCACCCTTTCGTATACGCATAAAGTATTATTGCAATTAGGTTACTAATAAAATATGATAGTAAAGTAATCTAGGTCTGTCCACTGATGTAATCAGTAAGTGGTAAAGGGCTAAACCAGGAAGAAAGTGGGTGGAGCTGTTGCAACCCATTATGGGGTTATATTGAGTTGGGTTTCTTTGGGTAGAACTATATTTGAATGGTCTAGTGCTCAGTAAGCAAGGATGAGTTAGTCCAGCAGCAAAGTTAAGCGGGCCCTGGGACATTTACATTGGCAGGAGTGCACGTGGAAAGACATCAGAACAGAAATCTTAAACCAAAACATCACATACGGTTGGGAGCTCTGCTATGGATCCAGCCTATTTTGCAACTGTGCTTATACACATATACACACACATTTGTACAGTATTTCACTTTATCTAAGCGCTTCAGACAATGGCTATGTGACTAACAAATATCTATATGTTATAATCTAAAATATGGCTAATAGTTGCAATATTAATATAAAACAAATATTATATATAAATCAACCCCATATATCCAGACCACATACATAAAAACAGCTATGATATGACTTCCAGTGACGTGCGGTGAAGTCAGAGTTTGGTGAGGCACTGGCCAGGATACGTCTGAGTAGTACATATATGAACCCAATAGAGGTAAATTTGCTTAATTCTCTTGATATCCTTTGTTGAAAAGCATATTTAAATAGACTCAGTAGCTGCTAATTGGTGGCTGCACAAACACATAGATGCCTCATGTGATTGGCTCATTTTTGTGCATTAATATTTCTTCAAAAAAGGATATCTAAAGAATGAAGCAAGTAAGATAATGGAAGTAAATGGGAATGTTGTTTAACAAGGGAGGGAGAGGAGTACAGGGGAGAGGGAGGGAGAGAGAGGGGAGAGGGAGGGAGAGGGGGAGAGAGGGGAAGAGAGAGGAGGGGGAGAGAGGGGAAGAGAGAGGGGGGAGAGAGAGGGGGAGAGAGAGGGGGAGAGAGAGGGGGGAGAGAGAGCGAGAGAAAGAGAGAGGGAGAGAGAGCGAGAGAAAGAGAGAGGGAGGGAGAGGGGAGAGAAAGAGAGAGGGGAGAGAAAGAGAGAGTGAAGGGGAGAGAAAGAGAGAGGGAGGGAGAGGGGGAGAGAAAGAGAGAGAGAAATAGAGCGAGAAAGAGAGAGAAAGGAAGAGAGAAAGAGAGAGAGGGTAAGCATGTATCTAGTCTATTTTGTCTTTAACCTGTCCTGACTAAACTATATAATAGTGACAATTGCTTGTGTCCAAAACTACCTCTCTCTTAAAAAATAACTTCCCCCCCCTCTTTGATTTTCAAAGTAAGATTTAAAATGTTTGTTTTTCCCCCCATAAACGATTTACAAACATTCCCTGTATGCAATAACCTTCTATTTCCCATTACGAAAATCACTAATTATTTTTTAAAAATCACCTTTTTTTAATAGCAGCCTTTTATGAACACAATTTTTGTATAGTTCCTCTGAGAACACAGCAGATAATTTATTGTATAATTGTATGTGAGTGTGTGTGTGTTTTGTTGTGTAAGTGTGTTGAGTGTGTGTGTATGTGTATGTGAGTATGTTGTGTAAGTGTTGGGTGTATGTATGTGTGTGAGAGTGTGTATGTGTATATGTGTGTATGCAAGTGTGTGTGTGAATGTGTGTGTGTGAGTGTGTGAGAATGTATGAGTCTGTGTATCTGTTTATGTGTGTGTGTGAATGTGTATGTTAGTGAGTGTGTGTGTGTGTATGTATGTTAGTGAGTGTGTGTATTTGAGTGTGTGTGTTGGGGAACATGCAGACACCTGGGTATTACAGACAATCTTATAAACAGTTTTGTAAGGTGGGTGCCCAAAGAATGGGAACTGAAGGAAGGGCCACAGGGGTCCATTAGTACCTGAAATTTAGTTATTGCATATACACTCTAATTCACAGCTGCCCTCTTACGTTATCTCTCATAGTACTGGTCTAAGTCACTGCTGTCCTAGCATGTTATTTCCAATAGTCCTGGTCTCAGTGACAAGTTCCCTCTTATGTTATCTCCCATAACCCTGGCCACAGTCACTGGTGCCCTCTTATTTTATCTCCCATAGTACTGGTCTCAGTTACAGCTGTCCTGTAATGTTATCTCCTATAGTCCTGTTCTGAGTCACAACTGCCCTCTCATGTTATCTCCCATAGTCCTGTTCTCAGTCACAGCTGCACTGTCACATTATCTCCTATAGTCCTCTTCTCAGTCACATCTGTCCTGTCATGTTATCTCACATAGTGCTGGTCTCTGTCACATCTGTCCTCTGGTATTTTATTATAGTCTTAGTCTGTAACAGTAACTGTAATATTTACCCATATCCACACTGGCCAGTAGTGTGACAAAGAGAACATGACTAAGGGAGATAACATAAGACAACATGTCCTGTGTTTCAGTGAATAGCAATATAGGATATAACAGCACAGTAGTGCTTTCTACTAAAGTTCAACATAAAGCATTCTCAAATTACAGCAAAGAGGTTAAATTTGGGGCTGAATATTTAACTCCCCTTGAGTATCAAAGAATCCTGCAAGCAATGCATTCATTAGCAATGTGTAGCAGGCTTTATTATGGCACTAAAATGTTTAGTATACTGTTGTTGAAATCTGTGCCTGTTAACCCTTCAAAGCACAAGGAAGAAAATAAATTAAAAAACAAAACACAAACACATTAAATGGCACCAATCAACAACATAGTATATTTAGTCTGTATTCTGCTTACTGATCACAGCCTCCATAATTAATTGTATTTGACTTCCTTTTGTGTCTACCATTACCATATCTGCACTTCACAACTGCCTTATCTGGCTACATCTGATTGTTGTAGAAAGTTTCTGCTTTTTCAGTAAATAAATGTGCTTCCACCGCTTAAAACATAATCTCTTTTTCTAGCACTGCAGTCTAATACACATCATGAAGATGCTGCATGGCCACAGCTATTAGTCCGGTCCACATTAGGTTGAATAGTTTATTTACACTTGGCCAGCGGTGGCACATTCTGCCTGTGTAACAGGGATGTATCAAATTATACCAGACATTTTAGATTATATTAACACATAATAACTGCAGGGAGCTTTATGTTATATGAATAGACAGTTCTTTGCTCCTGGCTGTTCCCAACCTCAGAACTGACTCATTATTTGCACATTTGCTGAAATACTTTCCCTGAATTGTGCTCAATCACCAAACACGTGAGCCCTGTGCCTAGGGAAGAGTTAAACATGACCACTGCGGAGTTTCCAATACAGTGACAGGACCCTAAGTGCTCGCCTCTGCCCTGGGTAGGAACTGCAGGCAGCTACATACTATAGTATAGCAACTGCAGGTCCTACCAGGGAGCCGATAGTGGCGGTAGTTTAAAAATTGTCAGACACTATTAGAAGTCGGCAGTCTGTCTCTCACTCTCCGAGTCTCACGACGTTGACACGCAGTCAGTGTCAGTCACAGCACACCAATGTGAGTCAGCTCTGCAGCAGCAGTTCTCTCCTGCTTCTTTAGTTAGTTCCCGCCTGCGCCAGCATAAGTGAGTCCAGTCCAACGTCACTCACGTCCATATCCGGTATGCCTCCCCAGCAGGGCTGATGACTGATCTGATTGGCTAATTTGGCTGTCTGTAATAGCTCCATCATAGAGGCGATTTGGAGAAGCGCCTCTTTGGAGCTTGGTTTGGGCCTGCAAAAACTACCACTGGGTGGCGCTAGCTGATAGTGAGCTACTAACACTATCAAGCATCCATGTTGTGCAATCAATGGAGGGCAGCTGAGCGGCTCCCTGCCTCTCCTTAATTGCGCAACATGGATGGGGATCGCATCGCTCTGCAGTGGAGGAAGGGGGTGTGTGGATGGGGTACCTGGGGGGGCGTGGTCAGAAAAAGTTAATGCACAAATCACTTAAACATTTTTTTATTACTGCAAGTCACTTCAAAAGCCTTGTTAAAAATTGAATAGTTCCAAATCCACTTATTTAAGCAAAGTTCAACCCTTATATGCTTAAAATAAATGTAAAAGTGTGTATACCAGCACACTAAGGAATAATGCAGTTTTATGTAATAATTACATTGTGTTTCCCAGTGTCCTGGTTGAAGCTTCTCAACATTTTATACAGATTGCTGCTGCTGTTCAAACAGATCTGTTTCAGGATGGAAGTCAGTAATGTAAGATAATCTAAAAGACATGAGCACAGCGCATCTCAGATTCAAACATGATAATGGTATAGATATTGTTGCTTCCACACAATACAATTATTGCACTCACATAAAATTAATTCTTTAAAACATAGACAACAGGTCTGTAGTGACTGGGGAGCCTTCCTGTCTGGTCCACATCGTCTGCTCCAGTATCTCCGGATGTTACAATTTGTAAAGAGGTATTGGGGTAGATTTATCAATGTGCATGTGGACATGTTCCGCTGTAGCGGATCATGTCCGCCGCATATCGATAAATGCAGAGAGCATACACTGTTGGCATTTATCATTCCACAAGCATTTCTAGTACAATGCTTGTGCAATGCTGCCCCCTTGCACATTCGCGGCCAATCGGCCGCTAGCAGGGGTGTCAATCAACCCTATCGTATCCGATCGTGCTGATTGCTGTCCACCGCCTCAGAGGTGGCAGACGAGATAAGAAGCAGCGGTCTTATAATCGCTGCTTCTTAACTTACATTTCTGGTAAGCCGGAAAGTACGGGGGTAGATAGCAGCATCCACTGCTTAGTAAATCTACCCCATAGGGTCCTCCTGATCCGTCACAAGGGTACGGCTATGTGCTGGAGCCTTGTTGCTTTCTACGTGCGTCTGTGCATTTTGTTTGCCGGCGGTCAATCTTTCTCAAGAAGTCTTAAACCTTATGTATTAAAGAGTGAATTTTATATGAATTCTATGTGAGTACAAAATATTTATTGTGTGTGGAAGTGATATCTATACCATTAAAATATGTTTGAATCTGAGATGCACTGTACTCATGTCTTTTAGATACACACATTTATAACAGGTTTATTCATACATAATAGACTTTATTAGATATAAATCTATACCAGTAGCCCTCATTTTGCAATGGTTCCTTCTATACCATTTCACAAAACACCATAGGCAGCACTTATAGGGCACCTTGATAAAGGTTTGGTTGTTGACTTGTGCCTATGGCACCTAATAGACACTTGATTTTTGAATGGACTAGAAGAGGGTAACTGACAATGGAGTCAAGGAGATCATACAAGTTTGATGTCATCTTATTGGTTTGTTTGGTGATTAGTTTATGCCATCAAGAGGCAGATCAAGTAATCTGTTGAATGTGGTTTGAAATGGAATATAAGAACCAGAACACAATCTCAAAAAGAACATATTATCAGTAATTCATCCAAAGTGAGATCCAAAATACATTTACATATAGTTGTCTGAAAAAATTAATACATTTTTAACAGAAATTGAAGTCTGCATTTGAAGGGACAGTATTCAACATTAAAGGGACATGAAACCCAAATATTTTCTTTAATGATTTAGAAAGAATATGCAATCTTTCCAATTTACTTCTATAATCTTAATTGCTTCATTATCTTGATATCCTTTGTTGAAAAGCATATCTAAATAGGCTCAGTAGCTGCGGATTGGGGATGCACATAGATTCCTCATCTGATGGCTCACCCATGTTATTTTTCAACAAAGGATATCTAAAGAATGAAGCAAAATAAATAATAGAAGTAAATTGGAATGAATCATTAAATAAATATTTTGGGTTTCATGTCCCTTTACGTGATTTGGGAAATTTGACATTTTTATATTTTAATTGTATTTATAGTGTGCATATTTGCATAGTTAAACATTTTAGATTTGAATCACAAAAATCTATTTTGTACATTCATAGCATATGTCTCGAAGCTTTAACTATAACAATATGATATTATTTATTTCAATTTTTAATTCATATTTATTTACATGATATAATTTTGTAATTTTTTTACACTGAATTGCAACACTTCTTAAAGGGAAGCAACCCCATTGTAAACACATAACACCCCTGCATATACATACTGAGAGCTTGTTTCCATTGAGCCGTAATTTGGTTTGCGTGCACTCGCAAATTGTTAAATATGCTGTCGGAAGCAATATTGTTTATCGACTGCTACCAATGGCGCGTTATACCTCAATATCAGCAGCCGGACTCCGGTTGCCGAAAAAAACTTTGCGTCCCATAGAAAGTAATAGAAGCCGTTAATCAATAAATTATACCAGGTTTCCAATGAAAGCACCAACTGTTAATACACTGTCGGAGGCTGTCGATGCATTGAGAAATATTACACCCAGCTCAACTAGATGTAAAGGAGGAAAAAATTGTTTTTTAAGGCCTGTTTCTCATTGAAATTGCAAATCCTGCAAACATTTATGAGTGTTTCAATGTAGAAATAAGATTATATATGCTACATTTATTGGCCCTATGTATAGGAATAGTTGCACCTATGTTTTCATGGAAATATCAATATGTATGTACATAGAAAAATGGATGCAAGCATATATCCCCTATTCCAAACGCAACCTTTGCCCAGAGATGCTATATATATTCTCAATACATATATAAATATAATTATATCTAATAATAATCTTCGCCTACATGTATATATGTATGATAATGGTAGATACATCTTTGACCTATATAAACCATATAATTATATTAAATTTGTTTGTAAAAATATATGTCCTAGCAAAATAATGTAATCAAATATTTGTATTATGTCACTTTAAATTAAAGGGATAGTGTATTCACAATTAAACATTCAGGAATCAGATAAAGTATTCAATTCCAATCAACTTACATATGTACTCATAATCAATTTAATTTCATTATCTTTCTTGTTTTAATTATTTATTTAAGTTTAGGAGGCATTCCATTTAATGTTCAGCACCTGTGTTGCACTTGCTGATTGTTGGCTACATTTAGACAACAATCATCAAGTGCTTCCCATGTGCAGAATCAAAATGGGTAGATTCCAAAATTACAGATAATAATGAAGTAGAATAGATAATAGGAGTACATATTTAAGTATATTAATACTGCATGCTCTGACTCATGAATATAATTTTGAATAGACTATCCCTTTAAGAAATATGTCAAATCCTCATTTTAAAGAGACAAATACAGATATAATATAATCCTTAAAATAAACATAAATTATCAATACATACAATCCCCTGAGATTTCACACTTGAATGGCATGATTACCTGATAGAAAATAATATAGAAAAATAAGTCAAAGGAAATAAATTGTTTATCATAAAGATGAGTTTTATTATTACAGATTTACCCTCATTCATATGTAATTTGAAAATCATTGAACATATTCATTGAATACAAAAACAATGACACATTAAAGTATAATGTGGCATAGTACTAATATTTATAAAATATATGTAATATCATCCACGACTAAAGGTAAACAATGGCACTATGGTAGGCAGTCCCCACTAGTGATGTCGCGAACCTAAAATTTTGCGTTCGCGAACGGCGAACCCGAACTTCCGCAAATGTTCGTGAACCGGCGAACCGGGCGAACCGCCATTGACTTCAATGGACAGGCGAATTTTAAAATCCACAGGGACTCTTTCTGGCCGCAATAGTGATGGAAAAGTTGTTTCAAGGGGACTAACACCTGGACTGTGGCATGCCGGAGGGAGATCCATGGCAAAACTCCCACGGAAAATTACATAGTTGATGCAGAGTCTGGTTTTAAGCCATAAAGGGCATAAATCACCTAACATTCCTAAATTGCTTGGAATAACGTGCTTTAAAACATCAGGTATGATGTTGTATCGATCAGGTAGTGTAAGGGTTACGCCCGCTTCACAGTTAAAGACCAAACTCCCCGTGTAACGCACCACAAACAACCGCAAACAGTCCATTTGCACAACCACGAGATCGATAGATTTGATAGATAGATACATAGATTACATAGATCAATAGATGCAATATACATTTGATAGATACCAATTACATAGATCAAAAGATGCAATATACATTTGATAGATACGAATTACATAGATCAAAAGATGCAATTTACATTTGATAGATATGAATTACATAGATCAAAAGATTCAATATACATTTGATAGATACAAATTACATGGATCAAAAGATGCAATATACATTTGATAGATACGAATTACATAGAACAATAGATGCAATATACATTTGATAGATACGAATTGCATAGATCAATAGATGCAATATACATTTGATAGATATGATTGATAGTTAGATAGATTTGATAGATAAATAGCTAATTTGAAAGATAAAATAATTTCCCAGACAGATAATTACAAAGACGTGCGGGCTGAGACCCATGGTAAGATTACTTCCTTTTGCACAATCGAGTATACCAGTTGCAGAGGTTCTGACCCTGCATTCTGGCTGCACCTCTCCCTGCAAGAGAGATCTGTTACAGAGTCTGTGGGCCTGAATGCAAAGAGCTGGCCTACCTGAAAGGAGCAGCAAGGCAGATTAAAAGATGCAATATAAATTTGATAGATACGAATTACATAGCTCAAAAGATGCAATATACATTTGATAGATACGAATTACATAAATCAAAAGATGCAATATACATTTGATAGATATGAATTACATAGATCAAAAGATGCACTATACATTTGATCGATACGAATTACAGAGATCAATAGATGCAATATATTTTTGATTGATACGATTGATAGTTATATAATTTCCCTGACAGAGTATAAAAATAAGACATGCGGTCTGACACCCATGGTAAGGTTACTTCCTTTTGCACAATCGAGTATACCATTTGCAGAGGTTCTGACCCTGGATTGTGGCTGCACCTCTCCCTGCAAGAGAGATCTGTTACAGAGTCTGTGGGCCTCTATGCAAAGAGCTGGCCTGCCTGAAAGGAGCAGCAAGGCAGATCAAAAGATGCAATATACATTTGATAGATACGAGTAACATAGATCAAAAGAGGCAATATACATTTGATCGATACTAATTACAGAGATCAATAGATGCAATATATATTTGATTGATACGATTGATAGTTATATAATTTCCCTGACAGAGTATAACAATAAGACATGCATCTGAGACCCATGGTAAGGTTACTTCCTTTTGCACATTCGAGTATACCAGTTGCAGAGGTCCAGTTGCAGAGGTTCTGACCCTGCATTGTGGCTGCACCTCTCCCTGCAAGAGAGATCTGTTACAGAGTCTGTGGGCCTCTATGCAAAGAGCTGGCCTGCCTGAAAGGAGCAGCAAGGCAGATCAAAAGATGCAATATACATTTGATCGATACGAATTACAGAGATCAATAATGCAATATATATTTGATTGATACGATTGATAGTTATATAATTTCTCTGACAGAGTATAACAATAAGACATGCGGTCTGAGACCCATGGAAAGGTTACTTCCTTTTGCACAATCGAGTACAGGTTGGGGTCCGGGATTGCCTTTTTGTGCTGTCTGATTCTTTCAGGTATACCAGTTGCAGAGGTTCTGACCCTGCATTCTGTTACATAGTCTGTGGGCCTGTATGCAAAGAGCTGGCCTGCCTGAAAGGAGCAGCAAGGCAGAGGGATTGATTCCTGCCTATAAGAAACCAGAGGGCACGCTACTTGCTGGAAGTGTGCAGTGAGGCAGAGGGATCTATTCCTGCCTAGAAGCAGACAGGCAGAGGGGACGCTACCTGCCTGGGAGCCCACTGAGACCAGCCCAGCTGGGGGAGATACAGCCGCTGGCTTGACCCCGGTCTCAGCCACAATAGCCCTGGTCCCACTATTTGGAGGCAGAGGGATCTATTCCTGCCAAGAAGCAGCCTGGCAGGGGGATTTATTCCTGCCTAGAAGCAGACAGGCAGAGGGGATGATACCTGCCAAGAAAGAGCTGCTCAGCCACGATAGCCCTGGTCCCACTATTTGGAGGCATAGGGAGATATTCCTGCCAAGAAGCAGCCTGGCAGGGGGATTTATTCCTGCCTTGAAGCAGACAGGCAGAGGGGACGATACCTGCCAAGAAAGATCTGCAGGGCAGAGAGGCCACTATCCGGTGGCCACCCCTAGGTTTGGACAGAGGAAGGGAGACCCCCTAGTGGAGTACCACTACATCCGGGAGATGGAAAAAGATGTTTGGACACCCAGTACAGGTCGTTCTCCTTCAGCCTTTTTATACAAGGGTCCCCGACCCTCAACAGAAACAACAGCATGAAACACCACATATACCATCCTTTTGCACAATCCAGTACAGGTATGGCATCGATTTTAGGAACTCAGAGATAATTTTTAGGAACCGGGAGATGGAAAAAGATGCGTGGACACCCAGTACAGGTCGTTCTCCTTCAGCCTTTTTATACTTGGGTCCCCGACCCTCAACAGGCACAACAGTATGAAATACCACATATGCCATCCTTTTGCACAATTGAGTACAGGTATGGCATCAATTTTAGGAACCCGGAGATAATTTTTAGGAACCGGGAGATGGAAAAAGATGCTTGGTCGGTCCTCCTACTTCAAATTTTGGGCACTGCGCGTGCAATTTACTGTGCCACCAGATATGACTGGTGTGTTAAGTAGTACTATTCTTAACAGTTTAATCACTGTTATGTGCCTTTTTTTGGTTTGGGTTTTGTAGCCACAGTGCAGCACCAGAGGCCAGAAAAATTAGGCATGTAAAAATGCCTGAAAAATTAGGTATTGTTGCAGCCGCTGCTGTAGCAGCAGCCAGAAAAATTGATGTTTGTTTGACACTTAGAAAGTGCCCTAAAACATTGCGGCCTGAACCCTAGTTGTTGGCAGGTAAGTCACGCAAGTCATCCGCCATTCGAAGATAAGCGTGTGTACCATTTGTAGCCCAAGGCAGCTCATCTCATTAGACCTTTTTTACTCTAATGTATCGCACAATGTCAGTCCCTTCAGGATCCATCCCTCATTCATTTTAATAAAGGTGAGATAATCAAGACATTTTTGACCTAGACGACTTCTCAGTGACAATACCTCCTGCTGCACTGAAGGTCCTTTCTGACAGGACACTTGAAGCGGGGCAGGCCAGAAGTTCGATTGCAAATTTGGGATAGCTCAGGCCACAGGTCAAGACTGCACACCCAGTAGTCAAGTGGTCCATCACTCCTCAGAGTGTTGATATCCGCAGTTAATGCTAGGTAGTCTGCTACCTGTCGGTTGAGTCTTTCTCTGAGGCTGGATCCCGAAGGGCAGTGGCAATGCATAGGAGTTAAAAAGGTCAGCATGTCCTCCATCAACAACACGTCTGGAAAGCATCCTGTCCTTGCCGGCGTGGTCGTGGGAGGAGGAGGAGGATTACTTTCATCTCTTCCGCTGTTAGATTCCCATTGTGCTGTGACATCACCCTTATATGCTGTGTAAAGCATACTTTTCAATTAATTTTTGAACTGCTCCATCCTTTCCGACTTGCGGGAATTCGGTAACATTTCAGTAACTTTATGCTTATACTGGGGGTATAGCGTGGACACCCAGTACAGGTTGTTCTCCTTCAGCTTTTTTATACGAGGGTCCCTCAACAGGCACGACAGCATGAAAGACCCCATTTGCACAAGGTTGGATGCTGAGCTAATCATGTCCCGTTCCTCATCCTCACTGATCTCACTGAAGGTATCTTCTTCCCCCCAGCCACGTACAACACCATGGGTACCAGATAGGTGACAACAACGAGCACCCTGGGATGCCTGTTGTGCTTGGATTTCCTCCTCCTCCTCAAAGCCACATTCCTCCTCTGACTACTCTTCCTCACAATCGTCTTCCTGCGTTGCCGCTGGTCCAGCAAGCGATGCTGATAAGGCTGTTTCTGGTGGTGATGGAGACCACAACTCTTCCTCTTCACGCTCATCTACATCCTGATCCAGCACTCTTCGCAGGGCACGCTCCAGGAAGAAAACAAATGGTATGATGTCACTGATGGTGCCTTCGGTGCGACTGACTAGGTTTGTCACCTCCTCAAATGGACGCATAAGCCTACAGGCATTGCGCATGAGCATCCAGTAACGTGGCAAAAAAAATCTCCATCTCCCCAGAGGCTGTCCTAGCACCCTGGTCATACAAATACTCGTTAACAGCTTTTTCTTGTTGTAGCAGGCTGTCGAACATTAGGAGTGTTGAATTCCAACGTGTCGGGCTGTCGCAAATCAAGCGCCTCACTGGCAGGTTGTTTCGCCGCTGGATATCGGACAAGTGCGCCATGGCCGTGTAGGAACGCCTGAAATGGCCACACACCTTCCTGGCCTGCTTCAGGATTTCCTGTAAGCCTGGGTACTTATGCACAAAGCATTGTACAATCAGATTACAAACATGTGCCATGCACGGCACATGTGTCAACTTGCCCAATTCAATGCCGCCACCAAATTACTTACATTGTCAGAAACAACTTTGCCAATCTCCAGTTGGTGCGGAGTCAGCCACTGATCCACCTTTGCATTCAGGGCGGACAGGAGTGCTGGTGCGGTGTGACTCTCGGCTTTCAGGCAAGTCAACCCCAAGACGGTGTGACACTGCCGTATCCGGGATGTTGAATAGTACCTGGGGAGCTGGGGGGGGGGGGTGCCGTTGATGTGGAGCAAGACGCAGCAGCAGAAGAGGACTCAGCCGAGGAAGAGGTTATGGAAGAGGATGGAGTAGGAGGAGTAGAGGAGGTAGCAGCAGGCCTGCCTGCAAGTCGTGGCGGTGTCACCAACTCCTCTGCAGAGCCATGCATTCCATGCTTGTCAGCCGTCAGCAGGTTTACCCAATGCGCAGTGTAGGTGATATACCTGCCCTGACCATGCTTTGCAGACCAGCTATCAGTGGTCATATGGACCCTTGCCCCAACGCTGTGTGCCAGACATGCCATTACTTCCTTTCGCACAATCAAGTACAGGTTGGGGATTGCCTTTTGTGAAAAGAAATTTCGGCTGGGTACCTTCCACTGTGGTGTCCCAATAGCTACAAATTTTTTGAACGCCTCAGACTCCACCAGCTTGTATGGTAAAATCTGGCAGGCTAAGAGTTCAGACAAGCCAGCTGTCAGACGCCGGGCAAGGGGGTGACTTTGTGAAATTCGCTTCTTACACTGAAACATGTCCTTGACAGACACCTGACTGTGGGCAGATGACCAGGAACTGCTACGTAAGAGAGACTGAGTGGCGGATGGTTGAGAGGGGGCAAGGAGGACAGCAGTGGTTGATATGGCTGAAGATGCTGGACCAGGAGGAGGATGGTGGCTTTGAGTTTGTGTGCTGCTTCTACTCATGTGTTCATCCCATCGGCGTTTGTGATGTGAGACCATGCTCCTTCGCAAAACAGTTGTACCTAGGTGGGTGTTGGACTTCCCACGACTCAGTTTCTTTTGGCACAGGTTGCAAATGGCATCGCTGTTGTCCGAGGCAGACACACACAAAAAATACCACACTGCTGAGCTCTGCGATGACGGCATTCTGGTGGTGGCAACAGCATGCGTTGATTGGCGTGCTGTCTGGCTGACCCTGGGTGCCGATGCATGCTGTCTGACTGTGCCACTAGCTCCTTGCAATGACCTCCCCCTGCTTCCAACTCGTCTCCTCCTCCTCCTCTCTGTCTCCCCATCTGAACTTTCCCCCTGTTCTTCTTCTCTTCTAGCGGGCACCCACGTGACATCCATGGACGCATCATCATCAACCGCTTCACTTGTATCTGACAAATCAACAAAGGAAGCAGCAGCGGGTACAACATCATCATCATCATCACACCGTACGTCCATGTCTGTAATGCTGCCTGACTGAGACATATCACTGTTATCTACATCCTCTGTCAATGATGGTTGCGCATCACTCATTTCTTTCAAATGATGTGTCAATAACTCCTCTGACAGATCAAGTCAAGTGGCTGTGGTGCTACTGTTGGTGGTGGCGGCAGGCGGGCGAGTGGCACTGGTCACTTGAGAGGTGCCCGAAGCTAAGCTGGAGGTGGATGGTGCGTCAAGGTTAGGAGCGGAAGCTGTAGAAGATTGGGTGTCCTGTGTTAGCCAATCAACTAGGTCCTCCTCAGAACTTTTCACGTTCATGGCACGTGGCCTCTGAACACTGTGCATAGTTGTAGGGTCAAAGGGAATCACAGCACCACGACCACGACGGCACCTGCGGGGTGGCCTGCCTCTGCCTGCCATTTTTTTTAAATGTACACTTACACTACTATTAAACAAAATATGAGTGGTGCCACTGGACAAGTGGGCACAGTATACGCTGTGAGTCTGACACAAAAAAGCAGACTGATGTTTCACAATCCAACATTTTTTTTTTTTTAAATGTACACTTACACTAATATTAAACAAGATATAAGTGATGACACTGGGCAAGTGGGCACAGTATACGCTGTTTCACAATCCAAAAAGTTTATTTTTTTTAAATGTACACTTACACTACTATTAAACAAGATATGAGTGGTGGCACTGGGCAAGTGGGCACAGTATACGCTGTGAGACTGACACAAAAAAGCAGACTGATGTTTCACAGTCAAAAATGTTTATTTTTTAAATATTTAAACTACTGTTACAACAAATATGAGTGGTGCCACTAACTTGGCAAGTGGGCCTGGCACACACGCTGGCAGGCAGGCAAATGTGATAAAATTACAATAGCAGACTGATGTTTCACAGTCCAAAATTTTTTTCATTTAAATATTTACACTACTGTTACAACAAATATGATTGGTGGCATTAGTTGGCAAGTGAGCCTGGCACACACGCTGGCAGGCAGGCAACTTCAATTAGATTACACTAGCAGACTGATGTTTCACAGTCAAATTTTTTTTTTTTTTTTAAATATTTACACTACTGTTATAACAAATATGAGTGGTAGCACTAGTTGGCAAGTGGGCCTGGCACACACGCTGGCAGGCAGGCAACTGCAATTAGATTACACTAGCTGAATGATGTTTCACAGTCAAAAAAGTTTTTTTTAAAATATTTACACTACTGTTACAACAAATATGAGTGGTGCCACTAACTTGGCAAGTGGGCCTGGCACACACGCTGGCAGGCAGGCAACTTCAATTAGATTACAATAGCAGACTGATGTTTCACAGTCAAAAAAGTTTTTTTATTAAATATTTACACTACTGTTATAACAAATATGAGTGGTGGCACTAGTTGGCAAGTGGGACTGGCACACACGCTGGCAGGCAGGAAACTGCAATTAGATTGCACTAGCTGACTGATGTTTCACAGTCAAAAAAGTTTTTTTTTAAATATTTACACTACTGTTACAACAAATATGAGTGGTGCCACTTAATTGGCAAGTGGGCCTGGCACACACGCTGGCAGGCAGGCAACTTCAATTAGATTACACTAGCAGACTGATGTTTCACAGTCAAAAATTAAAAAAAAAATATTTACACTACTGTTATAACAAATATGATTGGTGGCACTAGTTGGCAAGTGGGCCTGGCACACATGCTGGCAGGTAGGCAACTGCAATTAGATTACACTAGCTGACTGATGTTTCACAGTAAAAAAGTTTTTTTTTTTAAATATTTACAATACTGTTATAACAAATATGATTGGTGGCACTAGTTGGCAAGTGGGCCTGGCACTCACGGTGGCAGGCAGGCAACTGCAATTCAATTGCACTAGCAGACTGATGATTCACAGTCAAAAAAGTTTTCATTTTAAATATTTACACTACTGTTACAACAAATATGAGTGGTGCCACTAACTTGGCAAGTGGGCCTGGCACACACGCTGGCAGGCAGGCAGGCAACTACAATTAGATTACACTAGCAGACTGATGTTTCACAGTCAAAAAAGTTTTTATTTAAAATATTTACACTACTGTTATAACAAATATGATTTGTGGCACTAGTTGGAAAGTGGGCCTGGCACACACACTGGCAGACAGGCAACTGCAATTAAATAACACTAGCAGACTGATGTAAAAGTTTTTTTTTAAAAAAAGTTACACTAATGTTACACCAGATATGAGTGGTGGCACTGAGGATGGAAGTAGGCACAGTATATGCTGGGAGCCTGACACACAGGCTGGCACTAGTGGCAGGCTGGCCTGGCAACTAAAATTAAATAACACTAGAAGACTGATGTAAAAGGTTTTTTTTTTTTACAAAATTTAAACTAATGTTACACCAGATAGGAGTGGTGGCACTGAGGATGGAAGTAGGCACAGTATATGCTGGGATCCTGACACACAGGCTGGCACTAGTGGCACGTTGGCCTGGCAACTAAAATTAAATAACACTAGAAGACTGATGTAAAAGTTTTTTTTTACAAAATTTAAACTAATGTTACACCAGATAGGAGTGGTGGCACTGAGGATGGAAGTAGGCACAGTATATGCCGGGAGCCTGACACACAGGCTAGCACTAGTGGCACGCTGGCCTGGCAACTAAAATTAAATAACAATAGCAGACTGATGTAAAAGTTTTTTTTTAAAAAAATTACACTAATGTTACACCAGATATAAGTGGTGGAAAACAGAGCAATTAGGCATAGTATATGCTGTGGGCCTGACACAAAGGCCTGATGGAAAATTAAATTAAATTACACTAGCAAAATGATGTAAATTTTTTTTTTTAAATTTACACTAATGTTCCCTTAGGCCCTTACACAGGCTGGCACTAGTGGCACGCTGGCCTGGCAACTAAAATTAAATAACAATAGCAGACTGATGTAAAAGTTTTTTTTTTTTTTAATTTACACTAATGTTCCCTTAGGCTCTTACACAGGCTGGCACTAGTGGCACGCTGGCCTGGCAACTAAAATTAAATAACAATAGCAGACTGATGTAAAAGTTTTTTTAAAAAAAATTTACACTAACGTTACACCAGATATAAGTGGTGGAAAACAGAGCTATTAATCACAGTGGCCTAGATTTGGAGTTTTGTCGGTAAGGACCCGCGTAGCTAACGCCGGCTTTTTTCTGGCCGCAGCATAAAAATAACTCTGGTATTGAGAGTCCACATAAAGGCTGCGTTAGGCTCCAAAAAAGGAGCGTAGAGCATTTTTAACGCAACTTCAACTCTCGATACCAGAGTTGCTTACGGACGCG
This sequence comes from Bombina bombina, assembly GCF_027579735.1. NCBI lineage: Eukaryota > Metazoa > Chordata > Amphibia > Anura > Bombinatoridae > Bombina > Bombina bombina. Next base: position 713,908,679 of record NC_069501.1, on the reverse strand, counting down.
GCCAGCCTCAAAAACGTGCTCGTGCACGATTCCCCCATAGGAAACAATGGGGCTGTTTGAGCTGAAAAAAAACCTAACACCTGCAAAAAAGCCACGTTCAGCTCCTAACGCAGCCCCATTGTTTGCTATGCGTAAACACTTCCTACGTCTGCACCTAACACTCTAACATGTACCACGAGTCTAAACACCCCTAACCTTACACTTATTAACCCCTATTCTGCCGTCCCCGCTATCGCTGACCCCTGCATATTTTTTTTAACCCCTAATCTGCAGCTCCGTAAACCGCCGCTACTTACATTATCCCTATGTACCCCTAATCTGCTGCCCCTAACACCGCCGACCCCTATATTATATTTATTAAACTCTAATCTGCTCCCCACAACGTCGCCTCCACCTGCCTATACTTATTAACCCCTAATCTGCCGACCGGAGCTCACCGCTATTCTAATAAATGTATTAACCCCTAAAGCTAAGTCTAACCCTAACACTAACACCCCCCTAAGTTAAATATAATTTTAATCTAACGAAATTAATTAACTCTTATTAAATAAATTATTCCTATTTAAAGCTAAATACTTACCTGTAAAATAAATCCTAATATAGCTACAAAATAAATTATAATTACATTGTAGCTATTTTAGGATTAATATTTATTTGACAGGTAACTTTGTATTTATTTTAACCAGGTACAATAGCTATTAAATAGTTAAGAACTATTTAATAGTTACCTAGTTAAAATAATTACAAAATTACCTGTAAAATAAATCCTAACCTAAGTTACAATTAAACCTAACACTATACTATCATTAAATTAATTAAATAAAATACCTACAATTACCTACAATTAAACCTAACACTACACTATCAATAAATTAATTAAATACAATATCTACAAATAACTACAATGAAATAAACTAACTAAAGTACAAAAAAGAAAAAAGAACTAAGTTACAAAAAATAAAAAAAATCTACAAACATAAGAAAAATATTACAACAATTTTAAACTAATTACACCTACTCTAAGCCCCCTAATAAAATAACAAAGACCCCCAAAATAAAAAATGCCCTACCCTATTCTAAATTAATAAAGTTCAAAGCTCTTTTACCTTACCAGCCCTGAACAGGGCCCTTTGCGGGGCATGCCCCAAGAAGTTCAGCTCTTTTGCCTGTAAAAAAAAAAAACATACAATACCCCCCCCCAACATTACAACCCACCACCCACATACCCCTAATCTAACCCAAACCCCCCTTAAATAAACCTAACACTAAGCCCCTGAAGATCATCCTACCTTGTCTTCACCTCACCAGGTATCACCGATCTGTCCTGGCTCCAAAATCTTCATCCAACCCAAGCGGGGGCTGGCGATCCATCATCCGGTGGCTGAAGAGGTCCAGAAGAGGCTCCAAAGTCTTCATCCTATCCGGGAAGAAGAGGCGATCCGAACCGGCAACCATCTTGATCCAAGCGGCATCTTCTATCTTCATCCGATGACGACCGGCTCCATCCTGAAGACCTCCACCGCGGACCCATCTTCTTCAGGCGACGTCCAACTGAAGAATGACGGTTCCTTTAAGGGACGTCATCCAAGATGGCGTCCCTCGAATTCCGATTGGCTGATAGGATTCTGATCGGAACAGCCAATAGAATGCAAGCTCAATCTGATTGGCTGATTGGATCAGCCAATCGGATTGAACTTGATTCTGATTAGCTGATTCCATCAGCCAATCAGAATATTCCTACCTTAATTCCGATTGGCTGATAGAATCCTATCAGCCAATCGGAATTCGAGGGACGCCATCTTGGATGACGTCCCTTAAAGGAACCGTCATTCTTCAGTTGGACGTCGCCGGATGAAGATGGGTCCGCGGTGGAGGTCTTCAGGATGGAGCCGGTCGTCATCGGATGAAGATAGAAGATGCCGCTTGGATCATGATGGTTGCCGGTCCGGATCGCCTCTTCTTCCCGGATAGGATGAAGACTTTGGAGCCTCTTCTGGACCTCTTCAGCCACCGGATGATGGATCGCCAGCCCCCGTTTGGGTTGGATGAAGATTTTGGAGCCAGGACGGATCGGTGATACCTGGTGAGGTGAAGACAAGGTAGGATGATCTTCAGGGGCTTAGTGTTAGGTTTATTTAAGGGTTTTTGGGTTAGATTAGGGGTATGTGGGTGGTGGGTTGTAATGTTGGGGGGGGTATTGTATGTTTTTTTTTTTTTTTTACAGGCAAAAGAGCTGAACTTCTTGGGGCATGCCCCGCAAAGGGCCCTGTTCAGGGCTGGTAAGGTAAAAGAGCTTTGAACTTTATTAATTTAGAATAGGGTAGGGCATTTTTTATTTTGGGGGTCTTTGTTATTTTATTAGGGGGCTTAGAGTAGGTGTAATTAGTTTAAAATTGTTGTAATATTTTTCTTATGTTTGTAAATATTTTTTTATTTTTTGTAACTTAGTTCTTTTTTATTTTTTGTACTTTAGTTAGTTTATTTCATTGTAGTTATTTGTAGATATTGTATTTAATTAATGTATTGATAGTGTAGTGTTAGGTTTAATTGTAGGTAATTATAGGTATTTTATTTAATTAATTTAATGATAGTATAGTGTTAGGTTTAATTCTAACTTAGGTTAGGATTTATTTTACAGGTAATTTTGTAATTATTTTAACTAGGTAGCTATTAAATAGTTCTTAACTATTTAATAGCTATTGTACATGGTTAAAACAATTACAAAGTTGCCTGTAAAATAAATATTAATCCTAAAATAGCTACAATGTAATTATAATTTATATTGTAGCTATATTAGGATTTATTTTACAGGTAAGTATTTAGCTTTAAATAGGAATAATTTATTTAATAAGAGTTAATTAATTTCGTTAGATTAAAATTATATTTCATTTAGGGGGGTGTTAGTGTTAGGGTTAGACTTAGCTTTAGGGGTTAATACATTTATTAGAATAGCGGTGAGCTCCAGTCGGCAGATTAGGGGTTAATAATTGAAGTTAGGTGTCGGCGATGTTAGGGAGGGCAGATTAGGGGCTAATACTATTTATTATAGGGTTAGTGAGGCGGATTAGGGGTTAATAACTTTATTATAGTAGCAGTGCGGTCCGCTCGGCAGATTAGGGGTTAATAAGTGTAGGCAGGTGGAGGCGACGTTGAGGGGGGCAGATTAGGGGTTAATAAATATAATATAGGGGTCGGTGGTGTTAGGGGCAGCAGATTAGGGGTACATAGCTATAATGTAGGTGGCGGCGCTTTGCGGTCGGCAGATTAGGGGTTAATTATTGTAGGTAGCTGGCGGCGACGTTGTGGGGGGCAGATTAGGGGTTAATAAATATAATACAGGGGTCGGCGGTGTTAGGGGCAGCAGATTAGGGGTACATAAGTATAACGTAGGTGGCGGTCGGCAGATTAAGGGTTAAAAAAATTTAATCGAGTGGCGGCGATGTGGGGGGACCTCGGTTTAGGGGTACATAGGTAGTTTATGGGTGTTAGTGTACTTTAGAGTACAGTAGTTAAGAGCTTTATGAACCGGCGTTAGCCCAGAAAGCTCTTAACTACTGACTTTTTTCCTGCGGCTGGAGTTTTGTCGTTAGATTTCTAACGCTCACTTCAGCCACGACTCTAAATACCGGAGTTAGAAAAATCCCATTGAAAAGATAGAATACGCAATTTACGTAAGGGGATCTGCGGTATGTAAAAGTCGCGGCTGAAAAGTGAGCGTTAGACCCTTTTTTGAGTGACTCCAAATACCGGAGTTAGCCTAAAACCAGCGTTAGGAGCCTCCTAACGCTGGTTTTCACGGCTGCTGCCAAACTCCAAATCTAGGCCAGTATATGATGTGGGCCTGACACACAGGCCTGATGGAAAATGAAATTAGATTACACTAGCAAAATGATGTAAAAGTTTTTAAATTTACACTAATGTTAACCAGATATCAGTGGTGGCACAGAAGAATTAATCACAGTATATGCTATGAGCCTCACACACAGGCTGACAGGCAGGCAAATGCAAATAAAATTACAAAAAAAACAAACAAAAAAAAAAACGACTGAAGTTCTAGCCCTAAAAAGGGCTTTTTGGGCTGAAGTTCTAGCCCTAAAAAGGGCTTTTTAAGGTGCTGTCCTTACAGCAGAGATTAGATGAGTCCTTCAGGACTGTAGTGGACACTGAATACACTAGCCTAGCTATCGATTTCCCTATAAAATCACCAGCAGCAGCACTAAACCTCCTCTCACTAAGAATGCAGGATCGTAATGAATCAAAAATGGCTGCTGCCCAGGAGCTGGGAGGGTCTGGGAGGGACTGTCTGCTGCTGATTGGCTCAAATATGTCTGCAGACTGTGAGATACAGGGTCAAAGTTTCCTCAATGATGACGAATAGGGGGCGGATCGAACATCGCATATGTTCGCCCGCCGCGGCGAATGCGAACAAGCTAAGATTGCCGGGAACTGTTCTCCGGCGAACAGTTCGCGACATCACTAGTCCCCACTGGTAGTAATTATAATAATGTGTAAGTTATAAATTTACTGCTATATTACATAGACTATGTATATATACAGATATGTGGGGTGGTGCTTTGCATTAAAATTAATTAGCAAGCAAAGGTATTCCCTAGTGATTACACCATCTAGCACAATACAATGGTGGTTTATGAATGTGAGTAGATAGCAGTTCACATTAAGAAGATAAATGCCAGCTTCCCTGCCTGTGAGTCTGGTCATAGAGTGCTCTATTTGCATTCTTTCTGTGGAATTCTCTATTTCCACTACCGTTGCTTGCTGATATGTAATATCATGTCTGCTAAAGCAGAGGATACATTTGCAATATTTAGACTATTAACCAAAATACCTAAGTGCTTAATATTACATACTTCAAGAGATTTGAAGTAATGTCTTTAACATGGAGTTATTGAAACAATTTAAAAGTCCATTGTACATTGGTCCCAGGGAGAGTCTGTGTCTGTGTCTGTTCATATGATGTCAATTAAAATGTATTAATCACCCCTATATCATGGCAATCACATACTTGTATATGTTGTGGATACATCTGTGCTTAAATATGATAGAGATGCATTTCTCTAATTAGTGAAAATATTTAATAATATTCTTGACAAAAAGGAGTGCATTAGTCATGATAGGTATAGATTTCAGATATTACATTCAACACATAACTATAAGTATGAATGCAAGGTATTTGGCCATAGGAGTATTCACTTTTCAACTCTTCTACAACTGTATAACCCTTATTAGCTTCATCTGAAGGAGCAAACAACATATGCTCGGGGAATATTAATCCTAACATTTACACATGCCCTGTTGACTAATGTTAGATAGCATATACTGTATTGATTTCAGACACATATGCTCAAGTATTCTTAAATGGCATAATATTCTCAACAGAAGTACACATACATTTATTAACAATGTATACCTGCAGATTAATTGACATCATGTGAAATAAAAATGAATAAAGCTGTTAATGTTTTGCAAATAAACAGATAGTAAAATAATATTGAACTATATTTTCCAATTTGGATTAGAAAAATATATGCATATTTATGAGATTGAAATCACACTTAAAAAAAGTGCTTCATACAAGAAATTAGATATTATATATCTGTAAATAATTTAAAAAGAAAATTTTTAATAATACCTGCGACGGGTTTTGGCCTTTGGAGGAGAGGTACTTGAGGTGGAAGTGTGGCGTCTTGTGTGACGCACACCAGCTGACTGGGAGGCTAAGACATGCCATTCAAGGTCCTGCAGGGAGATGACGGAGTATGCAAGTGACGAGGGAGTTTCTGGCCTATCTGCAAGGCTCTTCACTGTCTCTGCCATGTGGACGAGTGAGGCATTATGTATGTCCATCTGGCTCTGTAGCCTCCTGAAATCATGCTGCTGCTGGAGCCTGGTCAACCTAAACTCCCTGTGAAAGAGCATCAGTAGAGCATCCTGCTGGGACTGTGCAGGAATATTGGATTCCATGGGGGGGGGGGGGACTTGTGGCTCCATAGGTGTCTCTGGCACATATTTCTGGCTTTGTGTGGGGTTGTCGTCACTCAGTCTTGGGGACTGTAGGGTTGCTCATTATCCAATTGAGGACAGACATTGGTGGGTGGTGGTGGTGATTGTTGTTGTGGTGGTGACGACGGCATTTGTTGTGCCATGGGAGGGTGCTGGATCTGCTGTTGAGGAGGCATATAGTACAGATGCTGCGGTGGAGGATGCATCAGATGATACTGTGGTGGTGGAGGATGCATCTGATACTGTGGTGGTGGAAGATGCATCTGATGATGCTGTGGTGGTGGAAGATGCATCTGAGGATGCTGTGGTGGTGGAGGATGCATCTGATGATGCTGTGGTGGTGGAAGATGCATCTAATGATGCTGTGGTGGTGGAAGATGCATCTGATGATGCTGTGGTGGTGGAGGATGCATCTGATGATTTGTCCTCACAGATAAATATGGGGATGTGTCAGGAACATTTTCAACCTCATAGGCCAGTGGCTGTTGCTCATCCCCTTCAAGCATGCTGAGATTGGAGTATCCAGCTTCAATCACATCCCCCTCCTCCTCACTGAATTCCGGTCTTGTTGAGGACTCATACTCATGTTCTGATTCTGAAACATAAATTGTTATGATTAATTAGGCTGATGAAACATATTACATTTGAAAATCAAATATATAGATATTGATATTGTTATCTATATCTAGATATATACATAGTTATATACATGCTGAACCAAAAATGTGCAGGCTCCTTAGCTTACATTTCTACTTTTTCAAATAAAGATACCAAGAGAACAAAGAAATATTGATCATAGGAGTAAATTAGAAAGTTGCTTAAAATTGTTGCTCTATCTGAATCATGAAAGAAAATAATTGGGTTTATTATCCCTTTAAGTTAATTTGCAAATCAGACTTTGCACCATGCAAAACATTACTTGTCCTCAACCTACCTAGGTATGTTTACACTGATGTTTGAAAAAAATTGATTAATAACCATATGTAAAATAGGAACATTCTATATTCTGTATTACACATGTGCATGATTACATTAATATTTCAAGCACAAAGCCTATGTATATTTCTGATGTTAACATATATTTATTACAAATAAAATATTTATTCCATATGATATTTAATATTTCAGCCCATAGAGGCCGAAACGTACGTCTGGGGTTTGTACTCGATCGGGTTGATTTCCAGCGATGTCTGTCCACCTGCTCAGAGCAGGCAGACAGGTTATGGAGCAGCGGTCTTTGTGACCGCTGCTTCATAACTGCTGTTTCTGGCGAGCCTGCAGGCTCGCCAGAAACACGGCGCATCAAGCTCCATTCAGAGCTTGATAGATAGGCCCCATAGTGTGCAGAAATAGTTTGTACCCTGGGAGTAAGGAGGGACTAAACAAGGAAATATTTCCAGCTTCAGTTCTAAGCCTAGTTGAGTGCATCTCTATGTTTTTTTCTGTGTTTATGCAAATACTTTTAGGTCACCCTAAAAGAAAAAAACAGACGTGGCCTCCTTGCACACATGCCTTAGAGGGATGCAACTGCACCTCACTGACGAGGCCCATAGAGGCAAAACGTACGTCTGGGGTTTGTTTGTTTTCCCTTGTTCAAAGGAGATTTGCCTGGTATTTCGCTGCTGGACTCTCATTTGTCATGGTCAGACTGATATGCTACAGGAGATTTTACCTTTGTGAAAGGCATAGTGTGCAGAAAGAGTTTATAGCCTGAAAGTAAGGAGGAACTAAGCAATGAAATATTTCCAGCTTTAGTTCTAAGCCTAGTTGAGTGCATCTCTATGTTTTTTTTTATCTTTAATATTCACCTTCATTGACCTCTTCAGCTGGCACTGATGTGTCCATTGTCCCTTTGCATCACAGGACAGCTTCACCAGAGATGACATTAGACAGCAACTCCTCCCATGACTTCAGATGAATCTGCTTACTAGGGTCACCACCTGTCCCACGTGCATATTTAGCTTGCTGTGCCATCTTCGCCGGCTTCTGTAAGTAACTGACAGGAAGTATGGCAAGTTAATCGTATATGAATCTTCAACTGCAGATCTAGATGGAATGTTTCACTCAGCACCTGCTTATCATATGTAGAAGAGAAGCATATGGCTTGGAGTGATTTATTATATCTTGAAAAAAACAGTGACACAGGTTAAAACCTGGAGCAGTCTCTTACAGAGAAAAAGGGTGTGTGTACAAGCGCTAAGGTAATCCCCAAGCTGTATCCAAACAGAGATCCTAACCAACCTCCAAAAAATATGCACAAGTAGTAAGAAGTGAATACAGCGCCAACAAGAGGCCAAGGGATAAATATACTCACAGAGAGATAAAAGAAGATTATTTAATGAACCATGTTAAAAAGCATCAGTAATAAAAGACTATATATAAAAAATGTAAAAAGCACATATAAATAAAATTACAAATACAGGAATATCTTACAGAAGCGGCTCAAAGGGCCAAAGCTGATAATTACAATAAAAACAGAGGTAATAATAGATGATCAGTGTGAGTGGTACACTAGAATAAGAGTGTATACTAATAAAACAGAATTAGCCTAAGTACAACTGTAGCAAGTGCATCAAGCAAAAAACTAATAAACAATAATACAAACAATAGTGTTCAAAATTAGTGTTACAAAAATAGTGTTCCAAAAAATAGAAAAATGCACTGCAGTGCAAAAAAAGGGGGGTAGCAAAATAATTGTATAGATACAATCAAATAGTGAGTGAGTGCAAATGGATATAAAAATGCTAGCTACTTAATCCACTGAGGTTAAGATATAATTAAATAAAATACACAATATGCAATAACATAAAAAATAAAATACACAATATGCAATAACATAAAAAATAAAATATAACATATAATCCAAAAAAGTGTTCAAAAAGTTGATCAACAAATGTTAGTGAAGAACAAAAATAAGTCAATCAAAACTAAAAAATGGAAAAAATGGGTGATGAAAAGCAAGGTGAAAGTGAGGAAATTGATTCCTTCCAATGTTAGTTACTTTAACAGATCCAAATTCCTGAGTGTGGTTGCTGAAGTAGCTGATTGGATCCTAGCACCTGTCAGCTGCTCCTATGGTATCCTAAAAAGTGTCCCTGTAAAAAAAGAAATTCACAACATAGTGTATCCAATATGAGAATGAAGTAAAGATTAAAGTAATGCTTACCAATATGTCAACGCGTTTCTGCCCTCAGCCTAGTCTTGAGAAAGGCCCTTTTTTGCAAGGAGGGTGACGTCAGCTGCTGCAGTGGAAACACAGAATCTCCCGGTACTGTTAGAATAGTTGCGCTGCTAATAAATGGTGATCCGGTGTAGCAGGTAGTTTCAGGAGTGAAGAAAGATTAGCACAAGCAATACAAAAGTTCAAAACGATATTCTGAATTAAATCCTGTTGTAACAAAAGGGTAATCCAAAGAGCACAATATGCAGTGTTAGCTCAGCTACTCAACTCTTTAACTAAGCACCTGTCTGCCCTCAGGAAAAGGTTTAAGTAAGGTAAAAAGGTGCGGCTTCATAGTTAAGTTGGAATTACAGAATATCAGATGTCAGACAGTTAAGGTGGAGAGATGAGTTCTGACATGACCCCCCCTTCAGGCAAGCCTTCCCAAGGCTTGCAGCCTGGGGCGATCGGGGTTCCTCCTGTGGAACTGAGCAACGAGTCTTGGAGCATTCACGTGAGATGATGGTTCCCAGGTATCCTCATCTGGTGGATAACCCTTCCATCAGACAAGGTACTGGAGTTCACCTTTAGTAATCCGAGAATCAAGTAATTCTTTTACTTCGTATTCTTCTGCATCCAGAATCGGTGGCTTCGGTGGTAAAATCTGTGTGCCGGAGGAGGTAGCTGGTTTGATCAGAGAAACATGGAAAGTGGAGTGGATGGCCAGAGAGGGAGGTAATTGAAGTGCTACTGCATTTTGATTGATGATTCGTATAATCTGAAACGGGCCTATGAACAGACTGGCTACATTTTTGCTTAGGAATTGCAATCTCAAATTTTTGGTCGAAAGCCATACCCAGTCACCGACTACGTATTGAGGTGGTGGTCTTCTTCTCAGATCATAATATTTTTTCTGGGCGTTTTGAGCAGATTGCAAATGTTCTTGGAGTAGTTGTAAATTTTATATATCAGCTATATCATCAATTTTGGGACTTGGAGAACTGGTGGTTGTGAGAGAGGACATTTTTGGATGGAACCCATAGTTGGGGTAGAAGGGAGTCATTCGAGAGGAAGAGTTGAGTGTGTTGTTGTATGCGAACTCAGCGGTTGATAAATAATTCATCCAGTCTTCTTGGTGGAATGCACAATAGGATCTAATGTACTGTTCTAGCCATTGATTCAGACGCTCTGTTTGGCCGTTGGTCTGTGGGTGATAAGCTGTGGTGTACCTATGGTTTATTTGTAGTTTCTGACATAGACTCCTCCAAAACCTGGAGGTAAACTGAGTCCCCCTGTCGGTGGTCAGAATGGTTGGTATGCAATGAAGTTTCAGAACATTATCTATGAATAACTGGGCTGTTTCTGCGGAGGTTGGAAGTTTCCGATATGGGATGAAATGGGCCATTTTTGTCATCAAATCAACAACTACCAATATCATGTTTATTCCAAGTGAGAGAGGCAATTCGACTATAAAATCCATGCCCAGGTGGGTCCATGGTTTATCAGGAACTTGTATAGGCATCAATAACCCATATGGGTGTCTTCTTTCTGATTTTGATGTGGTACAGATTGTACAATCTTGTATGTATTCCTTGATACTCATGTTCATCTTAGGCCACCAATAGTTCCTTGCTATCAAATCCTTCGTCCTGGAAATTCCTTGATGGCCAGAAAGAGGAGAGTCGTGGTGTTCCTTGATTAACTCCTGTCTCAGAGTCTGGGGTACATAAATCTTGTCTTTGATGTATCCTATACCATCTGAAGCGGTATGGAGTTGTGATGGAGTATTCAAGTCTTGGACCAAGGCCTCTTTGAGTTTAGAGGCAAAAGTTGAGGTGATACCAATATATCTATCATGTGGTATGATTTCCTTTGGATTTTGGTCATTTACTGGCTTTGGGTCCTTCCGGGATAAGGCGTCAGCCTTACCATTCCTTGAAGCGGGTCTGTATATGATCTGAAAATGGAATCTGCTGAAATATAGACTCCAGCGAACCTGTCTGGCAGAGAGTGTCTTGTTCCTTTGGAGAAATTCCAGATTTTTATGATCTGTATATACTATGATGGGTAATCATGTTCCTTCTAAAAGATGTCTCCAATGCTCAAATGATCTTTTAATGGATAACAACTCTTTCTCTCCTATTGGGTAGTTGATCTCCGGTGGAGACATAACTTTAGAATAAAACGCTACTGGATGAAGAGGATGATTCAAGTCTTCTCTCTGGGATAAAACTGAACCTAAAGCGTAATCCGAAAAATCCACTTCTAAAAAGTATTGCAACTCCGGATTTGAATGTCAGAGTATCGGAGCAGAGGTGAACGCAGTTTTCAATGTGAGAAAGGCTTGAGCAGCTGATGGATTCCACAAAAAAAGTGTTGTGCAGCCCGTAAGGGCAGTTAGGGGTTTAGCGATAGCGGAATAACCTTTGATAAATTTCCTATAATAGTTACTAAACACGAGGAAGCGTTGAAGCTCCTTACGGTTAGAAGGTGTAGGCCAATCTTTTACCGCTTCCACCTTGTTATCCTGCATCTGTATTCCCTCAGGGGATATATCATATCCCAAAAAGGAAATCTTTTTTGTATGGAAAATTTATTTTTTTGCCTTGGCATATAATCAATGTATTTGTAATCTTGATAGTACCCATGTGACGTGTTTAATGTGATCCTCCAAGTTTTGGGAGTATATTGAAATGTCATCGAGATAAACTATCACACAAATGTCAAGAAGATCCCTGAAAACATCATTAACAAAATGCTGGAACGTTGCCGGAGCGTTACACAGACCAAAAGGCATTACCAAATACTCATATAACCCATATCTCGTTCTAAATGCTGTAAACCACTCATCTCCCTCTCTTATGCGTATGAGGTTGTAAACCCCCCTGAGATCGAGCTTCGTGTAGATCTTAGCTTGATGTAAACGCTCTATAAATTCGGGGATTAGGGGGAGAGGGTAACGATTCTTCACAGTAATTTTATTGAGCTCCCTATAGTCAATAATTGGCCTTAAAGTCTGATCTTTGTTCGTCACTCATCTCCCTCTCTTATGCGTATGAGGTTGTAAGCACCCCTGAGATCGAGCTTCGTGTAGATCTTAGCTTGATGTAAACGCTCTATAAATTCGGGGATTAGGGGGAGAGGGTAACGATTCTTCACAGTAATTTTATTGAGCTGCCTATAGTCAATAATTGTCCTTAAAGTCTGATCTTTGTTCGTCACAAAGAACATGCCGGCTCTGGCAGGGGAAACAGAAGGTCTAATAAACCCCTTCTTCAAATTATCATCAAGATAGGACTTTAAATTACTTAATTCGGGCTGGCTCAATGGGTATAGATGTCCATATGGGACGCTAGATCCCGGTATTAAATCAATGGGACAATCGTAACTCTGATGCGAAGGTAAGTTCTCAGCCTCTCTTTTGCTGAAGACTTCTGCATATTCAGCAGAAACCCTAGGGGTAACTGTAGTTTCTTCTGCACAATGTAGAGTATGTATGTCATTATAACATAACTTACGGCAATGTGTGGAATCTAATGTGAGTTTTAATGTTTTCCACTCTATGTTAGGCTCATGTAGTCTTATCCACTGCATACCTAAAACTACGGGAAAGAGTGGGGAAGGAAGTACATCAAATCATAAGTACTCATGATGATTGTCCTGAGTAATGACTAATAGAGGGATTGTGTGATGGGTGATAGGACCACTTGATATGTAAGACCCATCAACTACTCTGATAGACACAGGAACAGACTTTTTTTTCAAGTAGGATTTTATTAACATTCACATACTCCAAATCAATATAAGCCCCATAAACCCCAATGTCGATTATAGCCTCTGTAGTCGAACGCTTACGGTCCCACTGCAAAAAGAGAGATATGGTACAGTAAACTGGGTTATATTGAGAATGAGGCATAGTATTGGTCATAATGTACTTACTCTTTTTATTTCTCTGCAGTACAGGGCAGTCTTTAACAGTGTGTGTTGGATTAGCGCAATACAGGCACAGTACCTGGGCCTTCCTTCTTTGCTTCTCCTCCAAAGATAGAGGACCCCTTAACATGCCTATCTCCATCGGTTCTTGAGGGGCAGCAGCACTGCTGAGGGATTGGTTAGGTGCAGAGGGTTTTTTATATGTAGGTTCTGAGGAGTGGCGTTCGCTCTTCCTCTCCCGTAGTCTCCGGTCTATTTGAATGGACAGTCTAATTAACCCTTCCAGACTGTCAGGTAGTTCCACTCGAGCTAACTTGTCTTTTACTTGATCAGAGAGACCTAACCTAAACTAATTTTTTTAGGGCTATGCGATTCCATTGAGAATCTGTAGCAAACTGCTTAAAATCAGTTATATATAACTCAACTGATCTGGTACCCTGTTTCAAAGCCCTCATCTTTGTTTCTGCAGTTAACTGCGAGTTGGTGTCCAGATATAACTCATCCATGGCAATCAGAAAATCCTTTAAGGAGTTGATGATAGGGTTGTTGTTTTCATAAAATGAATCTGCCCAAATTCTTGGCTCCTCTCTGAGGTAAGATATTACCATGAGCACCTTTATTTTTATCATTCTGATAGGTCTTTGGCTTTAAAGTGAACATAAGTAGACAGGCATTCCTGAACTGTCTATACATACGTCTGTCCCCTGAAAATAGATCAGGAGGGGATATATGTGGTTCTGGGCATGCATCAGGTGGTACCACTTTAGCAGATAGGGAGTCCTTGATGACCTTCCTTAACGTTTCATTTTCAACTTGAAGATTACTTAGAGCCTGACCGAGTTGGTCTACCCTCTGAGATAATCCATAAACAACTTGAGGTAGATCCGCTGGATCCATTATTTAGGCTTAGTTAATCTGTAAGTAACTGACAGGAAGTATGGCAAGTTAATCGTATATGGATCTTCAACTGCAGATCTAGATGGAATGTTTCACTCAGCACCTGCTTATCATATGTAGAAGAGAAGCATATGGCTTGGAGTGATTTATTATATCTTGAAAAGAACAGAGTGACACAGGTTAAAACCTGGAGCAGTCTCTTACAGAATCAGCTGTTAGAGAAAACAGGAACCCAAGGGGTTAATTAATTCAGGTAGGAGTTTGAATAACAAGGAACCATTCAGTCACTGTTTCACTCTTACCGGAGAGTGGTCTTTAGCTGTCCGTTGTAACAGCTGATCTGTCTGATTAGGACAGAAGAGAAATCCTCAGGCAGCGTGTGAACGGTTAGAACCGAGGAGCTGCGTCTTTAGGGAACCCTCAGCTGATCGTAGAGTGAGAGCGGTGTTAGCGGATCTGAGAGCAAGGAGGGTGACGTCAGCTGCTGCAGTGGAAACACAGAATCTCCCGGTACTGTTAGAATAGTTGCGCTGATAATAAATAGTGATCTGGTGTAGCAGGTAGTTTCAGGAGTGAAGAAAGATTAGCACAAGCAATACAAAAGTTCAAAACGATATTCTAAATTAAATCCTGTTGTAACAAAAGGGTAATCCAAAGAGCACAATATGCAGTGTTAGCTCAGCTACTAAACTCATTAACTAAGCACCTGTCTGCCCTCAGGAAAAGGTTTAAGTAAGGTAAAAACATAATTTATGCTTACTTGATAAATTTATTTCTCTTGTAGTGTATCCAGTCCACGGATCATCCATTACTTGTGGGATATTCTCCTTCCCAACAGGAAGTTGCAAGAGGATCACCCACAGCAGAGCTGCTATATAGCTCCTCCCCTCACTGCCATATCCAGTCATTCGACTGAAACAAGCCGAGAAAGGAGAAACCATAGGGTGCAGTGGTGACTGTAGTTTAATTAAAATTTAGACCTGCCTTAAAAGGACATAGCGGGCCGTGGACTGGATACACTACAAGAGAAATAAATTTATCAGGTAAGCATAAATTATGTTTTCTCTTGTTAAGTGTATCCAGTCCATGGATCATCCATTACTTGTGGGATACCAATACCAAAGCTAAAGTACAGGGATGATGGGAGGACAAGGCAGGAACTTAAACGGAAGGAACCACTGCCTGTAGAACCTTTCTCCCAAAAACAGCCTCCGAAGAAGCAAAAGTATCAAATTTGGAAAATTTGGAAAAGGTATGAAGCGAAGACCAAGTCGCAGCCTTGCAAATCTGTTCAACAGAAGCCTCATTTTTAAAGGCCCAGGTGGAAGCC